>NC_092732.1:25725121-25750121 GCF_047496885.1 Scyliorhinus torazame | reverse complement strand
CACGATGTTGTGCCGAACCTTTGTCCTAGATTAATCATAGATTATCATTGAATTTACAGTGCAGAAGGAGGCCATTCGGCCCTTTGAGTCTGCACCGGCTCCTGGAAAGAGCACCCTACCCAAACTCAACACCTCCACCCAACACCAAGGGCAATTTTGGACATTAAGGGCAATTTATCATTGGCCAATTCACCTAACCTGCACATCTTTGGACTGTGGGAGGAAACCGGAGCACCCGGAGGAAACCCACGCAGACACGGGGAGGACGTGCAGACTCCGCACAGACAGTGACCCAAGCCGGAATCGAACCTGGGACCCTGGAGCTGTGAAGCATTGTGCTATCCACAATGCTACCGTGCTGCCCTTAAGAACAAATAAATCTACACTATATCATTTTACCGTAATCCATGTACCTATCCAAAAGCCGCTTGAAGGTCCCTAATGTTTCCGACTCAACTACTTCCACAGGCAGTGCATTCCATGCCCCCACTACTCTCTGGGTAAAGAACCTACCTCGGATATCCCTCCTATATCTTCCACCTTTCACCTTAAATTTATGTCCCCTTGTAATGGTTTGTTCCACCGGGGAAAAAGTCTCTGACTGTCTACTCTATCTATTCCCCTGATCATCTTATAAACCTCTATCAAGTCGCCCCTCATCCTTCTCTGTTCTAATGAGAAAAGGCCTAGCACCCTCAACCTTTCCTCGTAAGACCGACTCTCCATTCCAGGCAACATCCTGGTAAATCTTCTTTGCACCTTTTCCAGAGCTTCCACATCCTTCCTAAAATGAGGCGACCAGAACTGTACACAGTACTCCAAATGTGGCCTAACCAAAGTTTTGTACAGCTGCATCATCACCTCACGGCTCTTAAATTCAATCCCTCTGTTAATGAACGCGAGCACACCATAGGCCTTCTTCACAGCTCTATCCACTTGAGTGGCAACTTTCAAAGATGTATGAACATAGACCCCAAGATCTCTCTGCTCCTCCACATTGCCAAGAACTCTACCGTTAACCCTGTATTCTGCATTCATATTTGTCCTTCCAAAATGGACAACCTCACACTTTTCAGGGTTAAACTCCATCTGCCACTTCTCAGCCCAGCTCTGCATCCTATCTATGTCTCTTTGCAGCCGACAACAGCCCTCCTTACTATCCACAACTCCACCAATCTTCGTATCGTCTGCAAACCTACTGACCCACCCATCAACTCCCTCATCCAAGTCATTAATGAAAATCGCAAACAGCAGAGGACCCAGAACTGATCCCTGCGGTACGCCACTGGTAACTGGGATCCAGGCTGAATATTTACCATCCACCACCACTCTCTGACTTCTATCGGTGAGCCAGTTCGTTATCCAACTGGCCAAATTTCCCACTATCCCATGCCTCCTTACTTTCTGCATAAGCCTACCATGGGGAACTTTATCAAATGCCTTACTAAAATCCATGTACACTACATCCACTGCTTTACCTTCATCCACATGCTTGGTCACCTCATCAAAGAATTCAGTCAGATTTGTAAGGCAAGACCTACCCCTCACAAATCCCTGCTGACTATCCCTAATCAAGCAGTGTCTTTCCAGATGCTCAGAAATCCTATCCTTCAGTACCCTTTCCATTACTTTGCCTACCACCGAAGTAAGACTAACTGGCCTGTAATTCCCAGGGTTATCCCTAGTCCCTTTTTTGAACAGGGGCACGACATTCGCCACTCTCCAATCCCCTGGTACCACCCCTGTTGACAGTGAGGACGAAAAGATCATTGCCAACGGCTCTGCAATTTCATCTCTTGCTTCCCATAGAATCCTTGGATATATCCCGTCAGGCCCGGGGGACTTGTCTATCCTCAAGTTTTTCAAAATGCCCAACACATCTTCCTTCCTAACAAGTATTTCCTCGAGCTTACCAATCTGTTTCACACTGTCGTCTCCAACAATATCGCACCTCTCATTTGTAAATACAGAAGAAAAGTACTCGTTCAAGACCTCTCCTATCTCTTCAGACGCAATACACAATCTCCCGCTACTGTCCTTGATTGGACCTACCCTCGCTCTAGTCACTCTCATATTTCTCACATATGTGTAAAAGGCCTTGGGGTTTTCCTTGATCCTGCCCGCCAAAGATTGTTCATGCCCTCTCTTAGCTCTCCTAATCCCTTCAGTTCCCTCCTGGCTATCTTGTATCCCTCCAATGCCCTGTCTGAACCTTGTTTCCTCAGCCTTACATAAGTCTCTTTTTTCCTCTTAACAAGACATTCAACCTCTCTTGTCAACCATGGTTCCCTCATCTCTTCCCTGCCTGACAGGGACATACATATCAAGGACACGTAGCACCTGTTCCTTGAACAAGTTCCACATTTCACTTGTGTCCTTCCCTGACAGCCTATGTTCCCAACTTATGCACTTCAATTCTTGTCTGACAACATCGTATTTACCCTTCCCCCAATTGTAAACCTTGCCCTGTTGCACATACCTATCCCTCTCCATTACTAAAGTGAAAGTCACAGAATTGTGGTCACTAGCTCCAAAATGCTCCCCCACTCACAAATCTATCACTTGCCCTGGTTCATTACCCAGTACTAAATCCAATATTGCCCCTCCTCTGGTCGGACAATCTACATACTGTGTTAGAAAAGCTTCCTGGACACACTGCACAAACACCACCCCATCCAAACTATTTGATCTAAAGAGTTTCCACTCAATATTTGGGAAGTTAAAGTCACCCATGACTACTACCCTATGACTTCTGCACCTTTCCAAAATCTGTTTCCCAATCTGTTCCTCCACATCTCTGCTACTATTGGGGGGCCTCTCGAAAACTCCTAACAAGGTGACTGCTCCTTTCCTATTTCTGACTTCAACCCATACTACCTCAATCGGGTGATACTCCTCGAACTGCCTTTCTGCAGCTGTTATACTATCTCTAATTAATAATGCCACCCCCCCACCTCTTTTACCACCCTCCCTAATCTTATTGAAACATCTATAACCAGGGACCTCCAACAACCATTTCTGCCCCTCTTCTATCCAAGTTTCCGTGATGGCCACCACATCGTAGTCCCAAGTACCGATCCATGCCTTAAGTTCACCCACCTTATTCCTGATGCTTCTTGCGTTGAAGTATACACACTTCAACCCATCTCCGTTGGTACTCTCCTTTGTCAGTGTTCCCTTCCCCACTGCCTCACTACACGCTTTGGCGTCCTGAATATCGGCTACCTTAGTTGCTGGACTACAAATCCGGTTCCCATTCCCCTGCCAAATTAGTTTAAACCCTCCCGAAGAGTACTAGAAAACCTCCCTCCCAGGATATTGGTGCCCCTCTGGTTCAGATGCAACCCGTCCTGCTTGTACAGGTCCCACCTTCCCCAGAATGCGCTCCAATTATCCTAATACCTGAAGCCCTCCCTCCTACACCATTCCTGCAGCCACGTGTTCAACTGCCCTCTCTCCCTATTCCTAGCCTCGCTATCACGTGGCACTGGCAACAAACCAGAGATGACAACTCTGTCTGTCCTGGCTTTTAACTTCCAGCCTAACTCCCTAAACTTGTTTATTACCTCCACACCCCTTTTCCTACCTATGTCGTTGGTACCAATGTGCACCACGACTTCTGGCTGCTCACCCTCCCCCTTAAGGATCCTGAAGACACGATCCGAGACATCCCTGACCCTGGCACCCGGGAGGCAACATACCTTCCGGGAGTCTCGCTCGCGACCACAGAATCTCCTATCTATTCCCCTAACCATTGAATCTCCTACAACTATTGCTTTTCTATTCTCCCCCCTGCCCTTCTGAGCACCAGAGCCAGACTCAGTGCCAGAGACCTGGCCGCTAGGGCCTTCCCCCGGTAGGTCATCCCCCCCAACAGCATCCAAAATGGTATACTTGTTTTGAAGGGGAACGGCCACGAGGGATCCCTGCACTGTCTGCCTGTTTGTTTTTTTCCCCCTGACTGTAACCCAGCTATTCTTGTCCTGCACCTTGGGTGTGGTTACCTCCTTGTAACTCTTCTCAATCACCCCCTCTGCCTCCCGGATGATCCGAAGTTCATCCAGCTTCAGCTCCAGTCCCCTAACACGGTCTTTGAGGAGCTGAAGTTGGGTGCACTTCCCGCTAGAGGGAGCTTTACTCTGTATCTAACCCCGTGCTGTACCTGTCCTGGGAGTGTTTGATGGGGACAGTGTAGAGGGAGCTTTACTCTGTACCTAACCCCGTGCTGTACCTGTCCTGGGAGTGTTTGATGGGGATAGTGTAGAGGGAGCTTTACTCTGTATCTAACCCCGTGCTGTACCTGTCCCGGGAGTGTTTGATGGGGACAGTGTAGAGGGAGCTTTACTCTGTATCTAACACCGTGATGTCCCTGTCCCGGGAGTGTTTGATGGGGACAGTATAGAGGGAGCTTTACTCTGTATCTAAACCGGTGCTGTACCTGTCCTGGGAGTGTTTGATGGGGACAGTGTAGAGGGAGCTTTACTCTGTATCTCACCCCGTGCTGTACCTGTCCTGGGAGTGTTTGATGGGGACAGTGTAGAGGGAGCTTTACTCTGTATCTAACCCGGTGCTGTACCTGTCCTGGGAGTGTTTGATGGGGACAGTGTAGAGGGAGCATTACTCTGTATCTAACCCCGTGCTGTACCTGTCCTGGGAGTGTTTGATGGGGACAGTGTAGAGGGAGCTTTACTCTGTATCTAACCCCATGCTGTACCTGTCCTGGGAGTGTTTGATGGGGACAGTGCAGAGGGAGCATTACTCTGTATCTAACCCCGTGCTGTACCTGTCCTGGGAGTGTTTGATGGGGGCAGTGTAGAGGGAGCTTTACTCTGTATCTAACCCCATGCTGTACCTGTCCTGGGAGTGTTTGATGGGGACAGTGCAGAGGGAGCTTTACTCTGTATCTAACCCCGTGCTGTACCTGTCCTGGGAGTGTTTGATGGGGACAGTGTAGAGGGAGCTTTACTCTGTATCTAACCCGGTGCTGTACCTGTCCTGGGAGTGTTTGATGGGGACAGTGTAGAGGGAGCTTTACTCTGTATCTCACCCCGTGCTGTACCTGTCCTGGGAGTGTTTGATGGGGACAGTGTAGAGGGAGCTTTACTCTGTATCTAACCCCGTGCTGTACCTGTCCTGGGAGTGTTTGATGGGGACAGTGTAGAGGGAGCTTTACTCTGTATCTAACCCCATGCTGTACCTGTCCTGGGAGTGTTTGATGGGGACAGTGTAGAGGGAGCTTTACTCTGTATCTAACCCCATGCTGTACCTGTCCTGGGAGTGTTTGATGGGGACAGTGTAGAGGGAGCTTTACTCTGTATCTCACCCCGTGCTGTACCTGTCCTGGGAGTGTTTGATGACGGTACTGATGTGTTGGGTGTTCTGGATCACATACACGTCACCAACACTTGAAATAGTGCAACACTATTTTATTGAATCATTAACTGTTTAAACACACTCGGACTGTGGGTTAACACGATACCAGCTTTAACTAAAGACCTTTGCAGTTGCAGACCAGCCACCCTCCGGAAGACGGATGCGGACATTGTCATCTGGAGCCAGAGCAGGGAGATCAGCTGCACGGGAGTCACGAGCCGCCTTGTGCTGTGCACGAGACAGTTGCATCCGGCGAAGGACCGGAACGTGGTCGAGGTCTGGGACGTGAATGGACGGCACCGTCGTCCACAGGGTGCGACCCATGAGCAGCTGGGCTGGCGACAGGTCAGTGGACAGTGGGGCCAAGCGATAGGCCAGCAGGGCGAGGTAGAAAAAACTGGTTGGCAGACAGGAAACAAAAGAGTAGGAATTAACGAGTATTTTTCCAAATTGGCAGGCAGTGACTAGTGGGGTACCGCAGGGATCGGTGCTGGGACCCCAGCTATTCACAATATATATTAATGATTTAGATGACGGAATGAAATGTAATATCTCCAAATTTGCAGATGACACCAAGTTGGGTGGGAGGGTGAGCTGTGAGGAGGATACAGAGATCTCTCAGTGTGATTTGGACAGGCTGAGCGAGTGGGCCAATGAATGGCAGGCGCAGTTTAATGTGGATAAATGTGAGGTTAGCCACTTTGGTCGCAAAAACGAGAAGGTAGATTATTATCTGAATGGCCATAAATTCGGAGAGGGGTGTGCCCTCGTACACCAGTCACTGAAGGTAAGCATGCAGGTGCAGCAGGCGGTAAAGAAGGCAAATGGTATGTTGGCCTTCATTGCGAGAGGATTAGAGTACAGGAGCAGGGATGTGTTGCTGCAATTATACAGGGCCTTGGTGAGGCCACACCTGGGTATTGTGGGCAGTTTTGGTCTCCTTCTCTGAGGAAGGATGTTCTTGCTCTCGAGGGAGTGCAGCGAAGGTTCTTTTCTAAAAATATGTTCATTCAAGGCATTTTCAGGTTGTATACAAAACACACAAAACTTTGTACAAGTATTTCTCAACAAAAACCCCCGTCTTAAACTTTACCGGCCTCGCTTTGTACCTAGACTTTAAAGAATAGATTTTGTAAAAGCCCAAAATGTCCCAGAACCCCCAGAGCATGACCCACATTTATCCTCCACCTCCGTAAGAAATCGACACGCGTGACTTTGCCTTATGCTGTCAGTGCGCCAACTTAAACTGGATTAAACTTAACCTCGCGCCCGAGGAAGTTGATTTATCGTCCTCCGTTCCCTTTTTCAAAGGATCCACCTAGTTCCTCCTCCCATTTCCCACCAATCTGTTCCCACGAGGCCTTCGCCCTTTCCATCGGGAACCTTGCCCTCGCCAATCCCGTCCTCTGATACAATCTTTGAGGAGTGGGGGGGGGGGGGGGGGGGCGGTAACCACGGAAACTTACAGATCAGAGCCTACAAGGACATGCCCTCTATCTTGACATGTTGCCCGAGCTGGTTCCAGATCCCCAACGTGGCGACCCCCACCGGACTTGAGTACCTCGCCCGCGACAACGGGAGGCCTGCTCCATCTGTCTCCACACCGGACCCTCCCTCTGTTGCCCACTTCCGAACCGTCTCCACATTCGCTGCCCAATAATAATTCAGTGAAGCCAAACCACCCGTCTCACTGCCTCGCTCCAACAATCCTTCCGAGTCCTGGGTAGCTTCCCCGCCCCTATAAAGCCCGACACCATCCGTTCATTGGCGGAGGGGGGATTTTAAGGGGGGAACGTGCTGTCACTGTCACTGATGGGACGGGGTGCAGACTGCGAAAATAAGGTGCCCCCCAGATTCCTCTTCGCGTTCCAGAGCCTTCCGATCTTCGTCTCCAAGTCATTCTTTGAGGAGGTTCAATGGGCTGATCTCCAGGTTTGTGCGGACGGGGAAGGGCGGAGTTTTTTGAGCGGGGGCAAGGAACGGTGGTGAGGAGCGGTGGTGGGGGGGGGGGCCTTGGGGGCTGCCATTGCCGCATATGAGAAATTACTCCTGGCCGGCGAATATCGCGAAAGTGGGCCGTGGAGGAGAGGTGGGACTGGGGGCGGATGCAGGCGGCGTTGTGGAGAGGGAAAGAGTTTGAGAGTTCTGTTGCGGCGGGAGGGGATTGAGCGCTTGGGGGACTTGTTTATAGAGGGGAACGTTTGCGGGTGGAAGAGGTGTATGAGGTACCTGCAGCTCTGGGACTTTGCGAGGAGAGAGGTGCCGTCCGTTCCGGGGCTGCCCCCTCCTGGGAGTTGCAGGACAAGGTGCTGTCGAGGATATTGGGGAGGGTGAAATAAGAGAACTGATGTTGCCAATTCGCACCGGAGACGCCAAAAATGTTGCTCTTTTTAACTGGATACTGATAGGACAGTTATTAATGGTGATATTGCTTTTCAGAGTCGCCATGTATCAAATGTTACCACCACAAGGTTTTATCGGATATCGATCAAAGACCAAACAACCAGTTAGTTAGTTCAAGTTCAATGATAGTGCAACATAAAACACTACAAGCTAAATTACACCGAACACTACAACAACCTGTACTTAACGTCAGGCACCCGGCTCTATGTAGAGGAACAAGGCCTTTGTTCGGATCTTGCATGGCTGGGTCTGGAGAAGTGACTTTGTTTCTGCTGGGCTCATCCGTCTGGTAGCGATCGTTGGTCTTGAACTTGTCTTCTGGTCGTGAAGCTGCACTTGGTTTTAGGCGTAGGTCGGGGCCAAGAGAGACCGGGCGCCGGGGCCAAGAGAGACTGAACACTTGGCAGTGTCTCTCTTTATCCTTCTGGGGTTTCGCGCTCTTTTGGGCCACCTGCAAAGGACCATGGGAAATATGGTCAACCCAGGACTCAGACGCCCTTTTGGGCGGTCCTTAGCTTTGGACCCAATAATTCGGCAGGCTTCGATTACTGCCTTCGATTTTGGCCAATAAAGGGGCGGGTGCCTTGATGGCGGGGCGTGTCCTGAGCGGTCATTGACCTTGGCTTTTTGGGCTCCCTGAGCCCAATGGGTCTGTTTCTGTATCTGTTGCTCGAGTACGGGTCTTTTGTTCTGGGGAAATGGGCCATTAGAATGCAAAGTAGCTGGGGTTTCGATAGCGTCTAGTTATCTGAGTTGCCAATATACATAAGCTCTGAGCGTCTGAGTCCTGGGTTGACCATATTTCCCATGGTCCTTTGCAGGTGGCCATATTTCCCAGGATCCTTTGTAAGTGGCCAGCCCAGATGGCTACACTGATGGTGCATGAAGGCGGATGGGCGTTGAGGGTAAATGAGAGGAGGAGCTGGGAGGGGATGTGGGGCCAGAGACACGCCGGAGTCCTTGTTGAGGGTGAACGCGTCCGCGTCATGTGCGAGGTTAAACCTCATCCAGTTTAAGGTGATCCATCGGGCTCACCTGACGGTGGCCAGCGAGTGGGTTCTCTGAGGGGGTGGAGGTACAGGTGTGGGCGGGGGAGGGTCCGCGAATCCACGTCCGCCAGTTCTGGGCCTGTCCGAGATTTAGGGATTCCCGGACGGCATGTCCGAGGTGCTGAGGGTGGAGGTGGCCTCGAGTCCGGAGGTGGCGCTCTTCGGGGTGTCGGAAGACCCGGGAGTCCGGGGGAGGGGGCGAGAGAGGCCGATATTTTGGCCTTGACCTCCCTGGTAGCCCGGAGATGGATCTTGCTGGGATGGAGGGACTCGGAGCATACAAAATGATCAGGGGGTTGGATAGGGTGGACAGTGAGAGCCTTCTCCCGCGGATGGAAATGGCTGGCACGCGGGGACATAACTTTAAACTGAGGGGTAATAGATATAGGACAGAGGTCAGAGGTAGGTTCTTTACGCAAAGAGTAGTGAGGCCGTGGAATGCCCTACCTGCTACAGTAGTGAACTCGCCAACATTGAGGGCATTTAAAAGTTTATTGGATAAACATATGGATGATAATGGCATAGTGTAGGTTAGATGGCTTTTGTTTCGGTGCAACATCGTGGGCCGAAGGGCCTGTACTGCGCTGTATTGTTCTATGTTCTATGTTCTATCCGAAACAGGGTATGTAGGTGAGCGACGTGACGGAATTCCTGAGTCTAACAGCAAGACTGACGGACTGGGGATACCCTACCATGATGTTTACCAAGTTTGTGTGTGACAATGCCTTGAATAAAAATATTTGTCAAACAAAACGGGGCAAAGTTGATAACAATATCACTGGTGAATACTGTCAAGCTCTATAATTACATATAAACAGAACAAATTGAATAATAAAACAACGGCCAACTCTACAAGACTCCATAGCTACATACAACCAGTATTCAGTGACTAATAACATCAACAGAAAATGTTATAAGGTTCTAAGATTATTCATAAGCAGTGGAAAGTGAAGAGTAATAATATTGGTACCTCTCTTCTCGAGAACAGTACCTCATTTCAGTCTTGACGGTGAAACCACCAGAGGATCAACGTCCTCTTGCATATCCCAAACCGCGCGATCTTTTATAAGCGTGCCTTTCTCCTCCTGCATGTCAAAGTGACGTTCCTTCCCGCCGTAGGTTCCCCACAATCGAGCCGGGTAGAACACGCCAAAGCGAATCTTCTTCTTCAGAAGAAGAAGAACAGCCCTGGCTTTATTAAAACGAGCCCTTCGGGAGGACCCCAGCATGGCCACCACCGGAGAAGGTTCGCTGATTCCGGGGACGGCGGGGAGGACGTGCGAGGCGAGATTGAGTTGGTTAGGAGTGCATTCGCCGGCGTTCAGAGGAATGAGGGGGGGCAACGGGGGGGGGGGAAGGGGGGGATCGCATAGAAAGCTGTCAAATTCTAACAGGACTGGACAGGGTAGATGCAGGAAGGATGGACAGATGGTAGACTGGTACAAAAGGTGAAGTCACACGGGATCAGGGGTGAGCTGGCAAGGTGGATACAGAACTGGCTAGGCCATAGAAGGCAGAGAGTAGCAATGGAGGGATGCTTTTCTAATTGGAGGGGTGTGACTAGTGGTGTTCCACAGGGATCAGTGCTGGGACCTTTGCTCTTTGTAGTATATATAAATGATTTGGAGGAAAATGTAACTGGTCTGATTAGTAAGTTTGCAGACGACACAAAGGTTGGTGGAATTGCGGATAGCGATGAGGACTGTCAGAGGATACAGCAGGATTTAGATTGTTTGGAGACTTGGGCGGAGAGATGGCAGATGGAGTTTAATCCGGACCAATGTGAGGTAATGCATTTTGGAAGGGCTAATGCAGGTAGGGAATATACAGTGAATGGTAGAACCCTCAAGAGTATTGAAAGTCAGAGAGATCTAGGAGTACAGGTCCACAGGTCATTGAAAGGGGCAACACAGGTGGAGAAGGTACATAGAACATAGAACATAGAACAATACAGCGCAGTACAGGCCCTTCGGCCCACGATGTTGCACCGAAACAAAAGCCATCTAACCTACACTATACCATTATCATCCATATGTTTATCCAATAAACTTTTAAATGCCCTTAATGTTGGCGAGTTCACTACTGTAGCAGGTAGGGCATTCCACGGCCTCACTACTCTTTGCGTAAAGAACCTACCCCTGACCTCTGTCCTATATCTATTACCCCTCAGTTTAAGGCTATGTCCCCTCGTGCTAGCCATTTCCATCCGCGGGAGAAGGCTCTCACTGTCCACCCTATCTAACCCTCTGATCATTTTGTATGCCTCTATTAAGTCTCCTCTTAACCTTCTTCTCTCTAACGAAAACAACCTCAAGTCCATCAGCCTTTCCTCATAAGATTTTCCCTCCATACCAGGCAACATCCTGGTAAATCTCCTCTGCACCCGTTCCAAAGCCTCCACGTCCTTCCTATAATGCGGTGACCAGAACTGTACGCAATACTCCAAATGCGGCCGTACCAGAGTTCTGTACAGCTGCAACATGACCTCCTGACTCCGGAACTCAATCCCTCTACCAATAAAGGCCAACACTCCATAGGCCTTCTTCACCACCCTATCAACCTGGGTGGCAACTTTCAGGGATCTATGTACATGGACACCTAGATCCCTCTGCTCATCCACACTTTCAAGAACTTTACCATTAGCCAAATATTCCGCATTCCTGTTATTCCTTCCAAAGTGAATCACCTCACACTTCTCTACATTAAACTCCATTTGCCACCTCTCAGCCCAGCACTGCAGCTTATCTATATCCCTCTGTAACCTGCTACTTCCTTCCTCACTATCGACAACACCACCGACTTTAGTATCGTCTGCAAATTTACTCACCCACCCTTCTGCGCCTTCCTCTAGGTCATTGATAAAAATGACAAACAGCAACGGCCCCAGAACAGATCCTTGTGGTACTCCACTTGTGACAGAACTCCATTCTGAACATTTCCCATCAACCACCACCCTCTGTCTTCTTTCAGCTAGCCAATTTCTGATCCACATCTCTAAATCACCCTCAATCCCCAGCCTCCGTATTTTCTGCAATAGCCTACCGTGGGGAACCTTATCAAACGCTTTGCTGAAATCCATATACACCACATCAACTGCTCTACCCTCGTCTACCTGTTCAGTCACCTTCTCAAAGAACTCGATAAGGTTTGTGAGGCATGACCTACCCTTCACAAAGCCATGCTGACTATCCCTGATCATATTATTCCTATCTAGATGATTATAAATCTTGTCTCTTATAATGCCCTCCAAGACTTTACCCACTACAGACGTGAGGCTCACCGGTCTATAGTTGCCGGGGTTGTCTCTGCTCCCCTTTTTGAACAAAGGGACCACATTTGCTATCCTCCAGTCCTCTGGCACTATTCCTGTATCCAATGATGACATAAAAATCAAAGCCAATGGTCCAGCAATCTCTTCCCTGGCCTCCCAGAGAATCCTAGGATAAATCCCATCAGGCCCCGGGGACTTATCTATTTTCAGCCTGTCCAGAATTGCCAACACCTCTTCCCTACTTACCTCAATGCCATCTAATCTATTTACCTGGAGCTCAGCATTCTCCTCCACAACATTATCTTTTTCCTGAGTGAATACTGACGAAAAATATTCATTTAGTATCTCGCCTATCTCTTCAGACTCTACACACAACTTCCCATCCCTGTCCTTGACTGGTCCTACTCTGTCCCTAGTCATTCGCTTATTCCTGACATACCTATAGAAAGCTTTTGGGTTTTCCTTGATCCTTCCTGCCAAATACTTCTCATGTCCCCTCCTTGCTCGTCTTAGCTCTCTCTTTAGATCCTTCCTCGCTACCTTGTAACTATCCATCGCCCCAACTGAAACTTCACACCTCATCTTCACATAGGCCTCCTTCTTCCTCTTAACAAGAGATTCCACTTCTTTGGTAAACCACGGTTCCCTCGCTCGGCACCTTCCTCCCTGCCTGACCGGTACATACTTATCAAGAACACGCAATAGCTGATCCTTGAACAAGCTCCACTTATCCAGTGTGTCCAAAACTTGCAGCCTACTTCTCCACCTTATCCCCCCCAAGTCACGTCTAATGGCATCATAATTTCCCTTCCCCCAGCTATAACTCTTGCCCTGCGGTGTATACTTATCCCTTTCCATCCTTAACGTAAACGTCACCGAATTGTGGTCACTGTCCCCAAAGTGCTCACCTACCTCCAAATCCAACACCTGGCCTGGTTCATTACCCAAAACCAAATCCAATGTGGCCTCACCTCTTGTTGGCCTGTCAACAAACTGTGTCAGGAAACCCTCCTGCACACACTGAACAAAAAACGACCCATCTAATGTACTCGAACTATATCTTTTCCAGTCAATATTTGGAAAGTTAAAGTCTCCCATAATAACTACCCTGTTACTTTCGCTCATATTCAGGATCATCTTCGCCATCCTTTCCTCTACATCCCTAGAACTATTTGGAGGCCTATAGAAAACTCCCAACAGCGTGACCTCTCCTTTCCTGTTTCTAACCTCAGCCCATACTACCTCGGAAGATGAGTCCCCATCTAGCATCCTCTCCGCCACCGTAATACTGCTCTTGACTAGCAGCGCCACACCTCCCCCTCTTTTGCCTCCTTCCCTGAGCTTACTAAAACACCTAAACCCCGGAACCTGCAACATCCATTCCTGTCCCTGCTCTATCCACGTCTCCGAAATGGCCACAACATCGAAGTCCCAGGTACCAACCCATGCTGCCAGTTCCCCTACCTTGTTTCGTATACTCCTGGCATTGAAGTAGACACACTTCAAACCACCTACCTGAACACTGGCCCCCTCCTCCGACGTCAAATCTGAGCTCCTGACCTCTATACTCTCATTCTCCCTTACCCTAAAACTACAATCCAGGTTCCCATGCCCCTGCTGCATTAGTTTAAACCCCCCCAAAGAGCACTAACAAATCTCCCCCCCAGGATATTTGTGCCCCGCAGGTTCAGATGTAGACCATCCTGTCTGTAGAGGTCCCACCTTCCCCAGAAAGCGCCCCAGTTATCCAGAAATCTGAAACCCTCCCGCCTGCACCATCCCTGTAGCCACGTGTTTAAATGCTCTCTCTCCCTATTCCTCATCTCACTATCACGTGGCACGGGCAACAACCCAGAGATAACAACTCTGTTTGTTCTAGTTCTGAGCTTCCATCCTAGCTCCCTGAAAGCCTGCCTGACATCCTTATCCCCTTTCCTACCTATGTCGTTAGTGCCAATGTGGACCACGACTTGGGGCTGCTCCCCCTCCCCCCTAAGGACACGGAAAACACGATCCGAGACATCACGTACCCTTGCACCTGGGAGGCAACATACCAAACGTGAGTCTCTCACGCTCCCACAAAATCTCCTATCTGTGCCCCTGACTATAGAGTCCCCAATTACTAATGCTCTGCTCCTCTCCCCCCTTCCCTTCTGAGCAACAGGGACAGACTCTGTGCCAGAGGCCGGTACCCCATGGCTTACCCCTGGTAAGTCCCCCCCCCACAAGTATCCAAAGCGGTATACTTGTTTCTCAGGGGAACGACCGCAGGGGATCCCTGCACTGACTGTTTTTTCCCCGTCCCTCTTACAGTTACCCATCTATCTCCAATCTTTGGTGTAACTAATTCCCTGAAGCTGCTATCTATGACCCCCTCTGCCTCCCGAATGATCCGAAGTTCTTCCAACTCCAGCTCCAGTTCCCTAACTCGGTCTTGGAGGAGCTGGAGATGGCAGCACTTCCTGCAGGTAAAATCAGCAGGGACACTAACGGCATCCCTCACCTCAAACATCCTGCAGGAGGAACATTGCACTCCCTTCCCTGCCATTCCTCTAACTTTCTACCAAGATCTGGCTAACAACTAAATTTAAAAAAAAATTTATATATAAAAAAAAAATAAAGAATAAAAATTATTAATAACAATAATAAAATATGGTACTTACCTCACACCAAAGGGTTTTATTATTAGGTTAGAGGAGGAGGGCGGGTGGGAGACACTACACGTGTAGTGTCTCGGGTTTCCTCTCCACCAGAATTTATTGGTGAGGGTCTTCCCAGACGTCCGCGGGTCGACTTCCTGTTCCCGCCTTAAACACTAGAATTTTTTTTTTAAAAAAATTTATTTAAAGGAGAAACTTACCTCCCAGAAATCACCTACGCACTGCCCCCGCAGAAATGGACTAACCTGCTCCTCTCCTGCTGAAATCGACTTGGCCTGCAAGGTAAGCAAGTTGTTAATCTGTACTCACCTCACCACAGACAGCGACCTTTTAAATGGTCCCCTCTGTCTCGCAGCCCCCGCGCTTTTCAAAATTCCCGCGCTGATTCTAAGGTCCCAGCTCTCACTCCCGAACTCAACAGCTGACCTGCAAGGCAAGTAAGGTAGTCAAGAAGGCATACGGCATGCTTGCCTTCATTGGCCGGGGCGTTGGGTCTAACAATTAGCAAGTCCTGTTGCAGCTGTATAGAACCTTAGTTAGGCCACACTTGGAGTATAGTGTTCAATTCTGGTCGCCACACTACCAGAAGGATGTGGAGGCTTTAGAGAGGGTGCAGAAGAGATTTACCAGAATGTTGCCTGGTATGGAGGGCATTAGCTATGAGGAGCGATTGAATAAACTCGGTTTGTTCTCACTGGAACGAAGGAGGTTGAGGGGCGACCTGATAGAGGTCTACAAAATTATGAGGGGCATAGACAGAGTGGATAGTCAGAGGCTTTTCTCCAGGGTAGAGGGGTCAATTACTAGGGGGCATAGGTTTAAGGTGAGAGGGGCAAGGTTTAGAGTAGATGTACGAGGCAAGTTTTTTTACGCAGAGGGTAGTGGGTGCCTGGAACTCGCTACCGGAGGAGGTAGTGGAAGCAGGGACGATAGTGACATTTAAGGGGCATCTTGACAAATACATGAATAGGATGGGAATAGAGGGATACGGACCCCGGAAGTGAAGAATGTTTTTTGGTTAGACGGGCAGCATGGTCGGTGCAGGATTGGAGGGCCCAAGGGCCTGTTCCTGTGCTGCAGTGTTCTTTGATCTTCCTGATGGTGGGGGGTGTCCAGAACCAGGGGTCACAGTCTGTGGATGTGGGGGAGACCATTTAGGACAGAGATGGGGAGACATTATTTCACCCAGAGAGTGGTGGGCCTGTGGAATTCGTTACCACAGTGAGTACTTCAGGCCAAAACATTGGATGTTTTCAGGACAAGAAATGCCCGAGAGCAAGGTTATATTTTTAGCCAACCATAGCCTAGGACAGTCGGAAAGATCCATAGTTTGGGAGATCGGACGGTCCCCCTGTGCAGAGGGCGATTGCCCATCGGAACGTCCCGGGCAATTGCTGCATCAATCCGGACCTGGGACTCTCCGGGGTCGATGGGAATGGCCAAGGGCACATTTGGGTATCCAGTCCCCACTCCCCGCCCCACCCAGTCCCACTAATGGACCCCGGAATCTCGGATGCTAGGCCAATTACTTCCACGTTTAGGCGGTGGGGAATGGCGGGATGAGGCCGATTATTCCTCGCTGAATGCCTCTTGAGGAGGGACCGCCATCTTGAACCCGCTGCAGTCCCATGTGCGGTAGGTACACCTGCCGTGCTGTTAGGGAGGGGGGGGGTGCAGATTCTTGATTTCCAGGAATTGGGAATCAAAGTGCTGGATTGGGAACCCCGGGAAAGGGTGCCCGGTCCGTTGGGAACTGCGTACCTGCCGACGATGGAGCTGGTCACAAGGAGGCTGTGGAGCCTTTCGCTGCAGGCCGGAAATAAACAAACGGAAAAAGAGGAAATGGATATTCCCTCGAATCAGCCTCCACTGAACTCCATCTCTGTAACCTCCTCCAACCCTTACACCCCCTCCCTATCTCTGTAACCCCCTCCAGCCCCTACACCCCCTCCCTATCTCTGTAACCTCCTCCAGCCCCTACACCCCCTCCCTATCTCTGTAACCTCCTCCAACCCTTACACCCCCTCCCTATCTCTGTAACCCCCTCCAGCCCCTACACCCCCTCCCTATCTCTGTAACCTCCTCCAGCCCCTACACCCCCTCCCTATCTCTCTAACCTCCTCCAACCCCTACACCCCCTCCCTATCTCTGTAACCTCCTCCAGCTCCTACACCCCCTCCCTATCTCTGTAACCTCCTCCAGCCCCTACACCCCCTCCCTATCTCTGTAACCTCCTCCAACCCTTACACCCCCTCCCTATCTCTGTAACCTCCTCCAACCCCTACACCCCCTCCCTATCTCTGTAACCTCCTCCAGCCCCTACACCCCTTCCCTATCTCTGTAACCTCCTCCAGCCCCTACACCCCCTCCCTATCCCTGTAACCTCCTCCAGCCCCTACACACCCTCCCTATCTCTGTAACCTCCTCCAACCCTTACACCCCCTCCCTATCTCTGTAACCTCCTCCAGCCCCTACACCCCCTCCCTATCTCTGTAACCTCCTCCAGCCCCTACACCCCTCCCTATCTCTGTAACCTGCTCCAGCCCCTACAACCCCTCCCTATCTCTGTGACCTCCTCCAGCCCCTACACCCCCTCCCTATCTCTGTAACCTCCTCCAGCCTCTACACCCCCTTCCTATCTCTGTAACCTCCTCCAGCCCCTACACCCCCTCCCTATCTCTGTAACCTCCTCCAGCCCCTACACCCCCCTCCCTATCTCTGTAACCTCCTCCAGCCCCTACACCCCCTCCCTATCTCTGTAACCTCCTCCAGCCCCGACACCCCCTCCCTATCTCTGTAACCTCCTCCAGCCCCTACACCCCCTCCCTATCTCTGTAACCTCCTCCAACCCTTACACCCCCTCCCTATCTCTGTAACCTCCTCCAACCCCTACACCCCCTCCCTATCTCTGTAACCTCCTCCAGCTCCTACACCCCCTCCCTATCTCTGTAACCTCCTCCAGCCCCTACACCCCCTCCCTATATCTGTAACCTCCTCCAACCCTTACACCCCCTCCCTATCTCTGTAACCTCCTCCAACCCCTACACCCCCTCCCTATCTCTGTAACCTCCTCCAGCCCCTACACCCCCTCCCTATCTCTGTAACCTCCTCCAGCCCCTACACCCCCTCCCTATCCCTGTAACCTCCTCCAGCCCCTACACACCCTCCCTATCTCTGTAACCTCCTCCAACCCTTACACCCCCTCCCTATCTCTGTAACCTCCTCCACCCCCGACACCCCCTCCCTATCTCTGTAACCTCCTCCAGCCCCTACACCCCCTCCCTATCTCTGTAACCTCCTCCAGCCCCTACATCCCTTCCCGATCTCTGTAACCTCCTCCAGTCCCTACACCCTCTCCCTATCTCTGTAACCTCCTCCAACCCTTACACCCCCTCCCT
Source organism: Scyliorhinus torazame (assembly GCF_047496885.1). NCBI lineage: Eukaryota > Metazoa > Chordata > Chondrichthyes > Carcharhiniformes > Scyliorhinidae > Scyliorhinus > Scyliorhinus torazame. The sequence continues at coordinate 25,731,967 of NC_092732.1, read as the reverse complement.
ATCTCTGTAACCTCCTCCACCCCCGACATCCCCTCCTATCTCTGTAACCTCCCCCAGCCCCTACACCCCCTCCCTATCTCTGTAACCTCCTCCAGCCCCTACACCCCCTCCCTATCTCTGTAACCTCCTCCAGCCCCTACACCCCCTCCCTATCTCGGTAACCTCCCCCAGCCCCTACACCCCTCCCTATCTCTGTAACCTCCTCCAACCCCTACACCCCCTCCCTATCTCTGTAACCTCCTCCAGTCCCTACACTCCCTCCCTATCTCTGTAACCTCCTCCAGCCTCTACACCCCCTCCCTATCTCTGTAACCTGCTCCAGCCCCTACACTCCCTCCCTATCTCTGTAACCTCTTCCAGCCTCTACACCCCCTCCCTATCTCTGTAACCTCCTCCAACCCCTACACCCCCTCCCTATCTCTGTAACCTCCTCCAGCCCCTACACCCCCTCCCTATCTCTGTAACCTCCTCCAACCCCGACGCCCCCTCCCTATCTCTGTAACCTCCTCCAACCCCTACACCCCCTCCCTATCTCTGTAACCTCCTCCAACCCCTACCCCCCATCCCTATCTCTGTAACCTCCTCCAGCCCCTACAACCCCTCCCTATCTCTGTAACCTCCTCCAGCCCCTATACCCCCTCACTATCTCTGTAACCTCCTCCAGCCCCTACACCCCCTCCCTATCTCTGTAACCTCCTCCAGCCCCGACACCCCCTCCCTATCTCTGTAACCTCCTCCAGCCCCTATACCCCCTCCCTATCTCTGTAACCTCCTCCAGCCCCTACACCCCCTCCCTATCTCTGTAACCTCCTCCAGCCCCGACACCCCCTCCCTATCTCTGTAACCTCCTCCAGCCCCGACACCCCCTCCCTATCTCTGTAACCTCCTCTAACCCCTACACCCCCTCCCTATCTCTGTAAACTCCTCCAACGCCTACACCCCCTCCCTATCGCTGTAACCTCCTCCAGCCCCTACACCCCCTCCCTATCTCTGTAACCTCCTCCAGCCCCTACACACCCTCCCTATCTCTGTAACCTCCTCCAGCCCCTACACACCCTCCCTATCTCTGTAACCTCCTGCCCCTACACCCCCTCCCTATCTCTGTAACCTCCTCCAGCCCCTACACCCCTCCCTATCTCTGTAACCTCCTCCAGCCCCTACATCCCCTCCCTATCTCTGTAACCTCCTCCAGCCCCGACACTTCCTCCCTATCTCTGTAACCTCCTCCAGCCCCGACACCCCCTCCCTATCTCTGTAACCTCCTCCAGCCCCGACACTTCCTCCCTATCTCTGTAACCTCCTCCAGCCCCGACACCCCCTCCCTATCTCTGTAACCTCCTCCACCCCCGACACCCCCTCCCTATCTCTGTAACCTCCCCCAGCCCCTACACCCCCTCCCTATCTCTGTAACCTCCTCCAGCCCCTACACCCCCTCCCTATCTCTGTAACCTCCTCCAGCCCCTACATCCCTTCCCGATCTCTGTAACCTCCTCCAGTCCCTACACCCTCTCCCTATCTCTGTAACCTCCTCCAACCCTTACACCCCCTCCCTATCTCTGTAACCTCCTCCACCCCCGACATCCCCTCCTATCTCTGTAACCTCCCCCAGCCCCTACACCCCCTCCCTATCTCTGTAACCTCCTCCAGCCCCTACACCCCCTCCCTATCTCTGTAACCTCCTCCAGCCCCTACACCCCCTCCCTATCTCGGTAACCTCCCCCAGCCCCTACACCCCTCCCTATCTCTGTAACCTCCTCCAACCCCTACACCCCCTCCCTATCTCTGTAACCTCCTCCAGTCCCTACACCCCTCCCTATCTCTGTAACCTCCTCCAACCACTACACCCTCGCTATCGCTGTAACCTCCTCCAACCCCGACACCCCCTCCCTATCTCTGTAACCTCCTCCAGTCCCTACACCCCCTCCCTATCTCTGTAACCTCCTCCAACCCCTACCCCCCTCCCTATCTCTGTAACCTCCTCCAGCCCCTACAACCCCTCCCTATCTCTGTAACCTACTCCAACCCCTACACCCCCTCCCTATCTCTGTAACCTCCTCCAGCCCCTACACCACCTCCCTATCTCTGTAACCTCCTCCAGCCCCGACACCCCCTCCCTATCTCTGTAACCTCCTCCAGCCCCTATACCCCCTCCCTATCTCTGTAACCTCCTCCAGCCCCTACACCCCCTCCCTATCTCTGTAACCTCCTCCAGCCCCGACACCCCCTCCCTATCTCTGTAACCTCCTCCAACCCCTACACCCCCCTCCCTAGCTCTGTAACCTCCTCCAGCCCCTACACACCCTCCCTATCTCTGTAACCTCCTCCAACCCCTACACCCCCTCCCTATCTCTGTAAACTCCTCCAACCCCTACAGCCCCTCCCTATCTCTGTAACATCCTCCAGCCCCTACATATCTCTGTAACCTCCTCCGGCCCCTACACCCCCTCCCTATCTCTGTAACCTCCTCCAGCCCCTACACCCCCTCCCTATCGCTGTAACCTGCTCCAACCCCTAAACCCCCCCCCCTATCTCGGTAACCTCCTACACCCCCTCCGTATCTCTGTAACTTCCTCCAACCCCTACACCCCCTCCCTATCTCTGTAACCTCCTCCAGCCCCTACACCCCCTCCCTATCTCTGTAACCTCCTCCAGCCCCTACACCCCCTCCCTATCTCTGTAACCTCCTCCAGCCCCGACACCCCCTCCCTATCTCTGTAACCTCCTCCAACCCCTACACCCCCCTCCCTAGCTCTGTAACCTCCTCCAGCCCCTCCACCCCCTCCCTATCTCTGAAACCTCCTCCAACCCCTACACCCCCTCCCTATCTCTGTAAACTCCTCCAACCCCTACACCCCCTCCCTATCTCTGTAACCTCCTCCAGCCCCTACCTATCTCTGCAACCTCCTCCAGCCCATACATATCTCTGTAACCTCCTCCGGCCCCTACACCCCCTCCCTATCTCTGTAACCTCCTCCAGCCCCTACACCCCCTCCCTATCGCTGTAACCTGCTCCAAACCCTAAACCCCCCCCCCTATCTCGGTAACCTCCTACACCCCCTCCGTATCTCTGTAACTTCCTCCAACCCCTACACCCCCTCCCTATCTCTGTAACCTCCTCCAGCCCCTACACCCCCTCCCTATCTCTGTAACCTCCTCCAGCCCCTACACCCCCTCCCTATCTCTGTAACCTCCTCCAGCCCCGACACCCCCTCCCTATCTCTGTAACCTCCTCCAACCCCTACACCCCCCTCCCTAGCTCTGTAACCTCCTCCAGCCCCTCCACCCCCTCCCTATCTCTGAAACCTCCTCCAACCCCTACACCCCCTCCCTATCTCTGTAAACTCCTCCAACCCCTACACCCCCTCCCTATCTCTGTAACCTCCTCCAGCCCCTACCTATCTCTGCAACCTCCTCCAGCCCATACATATCTCTGTAACCTCCTCCGGCCCCTACACCCCCTCCCTATCTCTGTAACCTCCTCCAACCCCTACACCCCCTCCCTATCTCTGTAAACTCCTCCAACCCCTACACCCCCTCCCTATCTCTGTAACCTCCTCCAGCCCCTACCTATCTCTGTAACCTCCTCCAGCCCCTACATATCTCTGTAACCTCCTCCAGCCCCAAACCCCCTCCCTATCTCTGTAACCTCCTCCAGCCCCAAACCCCCTGCCTATCTCTGTAACGTCCTCCAACCCCTACACCCCTCCCTATCTCTGTAACCTCCTCCAACCCGTACACCCCCTCCATATCTCTGTAACATAGAACATAGAACATAGAACGGTACATAGAACATAGAACATAGAAAATACAGCACAGAACAGGCCCTTCGGCCCACGATGTTGTGCCGAACCTTTGTCCTAGATTAATCATAGATTATCATTGAATTTACAGTGCAGAAGGAGGCCATTCGGCCCCCCCCCGAGTCTGCACCGGCCCCCGGAAAGAGCACCCCACCCAAATTCAACACCTCCACCCAACAGCAAGGGCAATTTGGACATTAAGGGCAATTTATCATTGGCCAATTCACCTAACCCGCACATCTTTGGATTGTGGGAGGAAACCGGAGCACCCGGAGGAAACCCACGCAGACACGGGGAGGACGTGCAGACTCCGCACAGACAGTGACCCAAGCCGGAATCGAACCTGGGACCCTGGAGCTGTGAAGCAATTGTGCTATCCACAATGCTACCGTGCTGCCCTTGAGAACAAATAAATCTACACTATATCATTTAACCGTAATCCATGTACCTATCCAATAGCTGCTTGAAGGTCCCTAATGTTTCCGACTCAACTACTTCCACAGGCAGTGCATTCCATGCCCCCACTACTCTCTGGGTAAAGAACCTACCTCTGATATCCCTCCTATATCTTCCACCTTTCACCTTAAATTTATGTCCCCTTGTAATGGTTTGTTCCACCCGGGGAAAAAGTCTCTGACTGTCTACTCTATCTATTCCCCTGATCATCTTATAAACCTCTATCAAGTCGCCCCTCATCCTTCTCCGTTCTAATGATACAGCGCAGTACAGGCCCTTCGGCCCATGATGTTGCATCGAAACAAAAGCCATCTAACCTACACTATGCCATTATCATCCATATGTTTATCCAATAAACTTTTAAATGCCCTCAATGTTGGCGAGTTCACCACTGTTGCAGGTAGGGCATTCCACGGCCTCACTACTCTTTGCGTAAAGAACCTACCTCTGACCTCTGTCCTATATCTATTACCCCTCAGTTTAAAGCTATGTCCCCCTCGTGCCAGCTATTTCCATCCGCGGGAGAAGGCTCTCACTGTCCACCCTATCCAACCCCCTGATCATTTTGTATGCCTCTATTAAGTCTCCTCTTAATCTTCTTCTCTCCAACGAAAACAACCTCAAGTCCATCAGCCTTTCCTCATAAGATTTTCCCTCCATACCAGGTAACATCCTGGTAAATCTCCTCTGCACCCGCTCCAAAGCCTCCACGTCCTTCCTATAATGAGGTGACCAGAACTGTATGCAATACTCCAAATGCGGCCGTACCAGAGTTCTGTACAGCTGCAACATGACCTCCTGACTCCGGAACTCAAACCCTCTACCAATAAAGGCCAACACTCCATAGGCCTTCTTCACAACCCTATCAACCTGGGTGGCAACTTTCAGGGATCTATGTACATGGACACCTAGATACCTCTGCTCAGCCACACTTCCAAGAACTTTACCATTAGCCAAATATTCCGCATTCCTGTTATTCCTTCCAAAGTGAATCACCTCACACTTCTCTACATTAAACTCCATTTGCCACCTCTCAGCCCAGCTCTGCAGCTTATCTATATCCCTCTGTAACCTGCTACATCCTTCCACACTATCGACAACACCACCGACTTTAGTATCGTCTGCAAATTTACTCACCCACCCTTCTGCGCCTTCCTCTAGGTCATTGATAAAAATGACAAACAGCAACGGCCCCAGAACAGATCCTTGTGGTACTCCACTTGTGACTGTACTCCATTCTGAACATTTCCCATCAACCACCACCCTCTGTCTTCTTTCAGCTAGCCAATTTCTGATCCACATCTCTAAATCACCCTCAATCCCAGCCTCCGTATTTTCTGCAATAGCCTACCGTGGGGAACCTTATCAAACGCTTTGCTGAAATCCATATACACCACATCAACTGCTCTACCCTCATCTACCTGTTCAGTCACCTTCTCAAAGAACTCGATAAGGTTTGTGAGGCATGACCTACCCTTCACAAAGCCATGCTGACTATCCCTGATCATATTATTCCTATCTAGATGATTATAAATCTTGTCTCTTATAATCCCCTCCAAGACTTTACCCACTACAGACGTGAGGCTCACCGGTCTATAGTTGCCGGGGTTGTCTCTCTCCCCTTTTTGAACAAAGGGACCACATTTGCTATCCTCCAGTCCTCTGGCACTATTCCTGTAGCCAATGATGACATAAAAATCAAAGCCAAAGGTCCAGCAATCTCTTCCCTGGCCTCCCAGAGAATCCTAGGATAAATCCCATCAGGTCCCGGGGACTTATCTATTTTCAGCCTGTCCAGAATTGCCAACACCTCTTCCCTACGTACCTCAATGCCATCTATTCTATTAGCCTGGGGCTCAGCATTCTCCTCCACAACATTATCTTTTTCCTGAGTGAATACTGACGAAAAATATTCATTTAGTATCTCGCCTATCTCTTCAGACTCCACACACAACTTCCCTTCCCTGTCCTTGACTGGTCCTACTCTTCCCTAGTCATTCGCTTATTCCTGACATACCTATAGAAAGCTTTTGGGTTTTCCTTGATCCTACCTGCCAAATACTTCTCATGTCCCCTCCTTGCTCGTCTTAGCTCTCCCTTTAGATCCTTCCTCGCTACCTTGTAACTATCCATCGCCCCAACTGAAACTTCACACCTCATCTTCACATAGGCCTCCTTCTTCCTCTTAACAAGAGATTCCACTTCTTTGGTAAACCACGGTTCCCTCGCTCGACGCCTTCCTCCCTGCCTGACCGGTACATACTTATCAAGAACACGCAGTAGCTGATCCTTGAACAAGCTCCACTTATCCAGTGTGCCCAACACTTGTAGCCTACTTCTCCACCTTATCCCCCCCAAGTCACGTCTAATGGCATCATAATTGCCCTTCCCCCAGCTATAACTCTTGCCCTGCGGTGTATACTTATCCCTTTCCATCATTAGCGTAAACGTCACCGAATTGTGGTCACTGTCCCCAAAGTGCTCTCCTACCTCCAAATCCAACACCTGGCCTGGTTCATTACCCAAAACCAAATCCAACGTGGCCTCGCCTCTTGTTGGCCTGTCAACATATTGTGTCAGGAAACCCTTC
>NC_092732.1:25672621-25715121 GCF_047496885.1 Scyliorhinus torazame | reverse complement strand
GAACAATGTGCAACAATTTAGACACACAGAGACAACCCAGACTTTTCGGCGCCAACAGGAGCTTACACAAAGGGAGGTGAACGACCACCCCAAAACCGCCCATCGATCAAGGAATCGCTCCAGCATTGGAGAATATCGAACCAAGTGATTGGGACAAAGTCCAATCACTTGGGACCAGGTACAGGGTCCGCCCCGAAAGGCGGGAAGCCCCTGGGGACTATAAGTATAGAGTCCAAGTTCAAATCGACCCTTCTGCCACCCTTCTGGTACCCCTTCTGCACCCTCCTGCGACCCTTCTGCTGGCCTTCTGCAACAGCCGCTCAAATCGTAAGTCTTACTTCGACGCTCGCTACGGGAAGGTGGAGCGGGCAGAGAAGTTGAGGGCAATAGAGTACGAATATGGGGAGAAAGCCACTAGGATGTTTGCACACCAGCTGAGGAGTCAGCCAGTGCCGAGAGAGATTGGACGGATGGGAGATGCGAGGGGGGGGCGTCCAACGGGGTAACAGAAGCAGAGGGGGTAAAAGTTGGTATTTGGGACCTTCCACTGGATACTACATCGATCGGAACCTCCTACAGGGGAGCGAGGGTAGGAGGCAGGTTTTTGGACAGGTCGGAGTCCCTGAGGGTGGAGCAGATGAGAGCTTAGAGCCCCAATGGGGCTGTGAGAGGTGATTGAGTGGGGTCATTGCAGTCCGGGGAGGCCCCGGGTCCAGGCGGATTCTCAGCCGCGTTCTACAAGAGGTTTAGTTCGGAGCTAGGACCCCCTGCTGGTGGGGATGTGCAAGGAGGCGCTGGAGAAGGGTGAGCCCCCACCCCCAGGCTACAGAGATAGGGAGGGGGTGTAGGGGCTGGAGGAGGTTACAGAGATAGGGAGGGGGTGTAGGGGCTGGAGGGGGTTACAGAGATAGGGAGGGGGTGTCAAGGCTGGAGGAGGTTACAGAGATAGGGAGGGGGTGTAGGGACTGGAGGAGGTTACAGAGATAGGGAGGGGGTGTAGGGACTGGAGGAGGTTACAGAGGTAGGGAGGGGGTGTAGGGGCTAGAGGAGGTTACAGAGATAGGGAGGGGGTGTAGGGGCTGGAGGAGGTTACAGAGATAGGGAGGGGGGTGTAGGGGCTAGAGGAGGTTACAGAGATAGGGAGGGGGTGTAGGGGCTGGAGGAGGTTACAGAGATAGGGAGGGGGTGTAGGGGCTGGAGGAGGTTACAGAGATAGGGAGGGGGTGTAGGGGCTGGAGGAGGTTACAGAGATAGGGAGGGGGAGTAGGGGGCCGCTTACCCTTGTGCGTTGAGTAGTTTACGGCCTTGTTCTCAGGCCTGGTGGCCACCAGCTCCTGGAGGTGGAGGGCTCCCCCGCCCACAAAGCAGAAGGCCGGGCAGACGGGCCCGCTGCAGTCCACGCCACACTCCCACAGGTTCCGGAAGGACACCGCGTCATAGAAGGCCACACGCCCCCTCTCGTAGTCCAGGCAGACCCCCAGGCGGGAGGGCAGGGGCACGGTGCCTGCCGCTGGGTCCCGGACAGGCAGGGGACAGCCCTGAGGCAGCAGGACCTTGCCCATCCCTATGGTCAAGAAGGCATAGGGTGGCGAGGCGTCAACCGTGGCATCTTCAGCCCCACTATCATGCCCACTGTCGGGATCGTACCTGCGGCAGAACATTGCAGAGAGGTTAGAACAAAGAACAATCCAGCGCAGGAACAGGCCCTTCGGCCCTCCAAGCCTGTACTGGTTATGATACCACCCTTGGCCCAAACCCTCAGCCCTTCCTTGTGCCGTCTCCCTCTATACCCGTCCTGTCCCTGTGTTTGTCAAGATGCCTTTTGAACGCCGTTAATGTATCCGTTTCCACAACCTCCCCTGGCCACGCGTTCCAGACACTCACCACCCTCTGTGTAAAAAACCTGCCTCGCACATCTCCTCGAAACTTTGCCCCATGGACCTTAAACCTGTGCCCCCTGGTGACTGACCCCTCCACCCTGGGACAGAGTGCCTGCCCATCCACTCTATCCACACCCCTCACAATCTTGTCGACCTCGATCAGGTCGCCCCTCAACCTCCCGTCTCTCTAATGAAAACAGTCCGAGTCTTTTCAGCCTCTCCGCATCGCACACACCCTCCAGACCCGGCAACATCCTGGTAACCCTCCTCTGTACCCTCTCCAAAGCCTCCACTTCCTTCTGGTAGTGTGGCGACCAGAATTGTGCGCAATATTCCAAGTGCGGCCTAACCGAGGTTCTGTACAACTGCAGCCTGACTCGCCAGTTTTTATACTCGGTGCCCCGTCCAATGACGGCGAGCATTCCGTCTGCTTTCTTGACGACCTTGTCCACTTGTGTTGCCACCTTCAAAGATCTGTGGGCCTGCACGCCCAGATCTCTCTGACTTTCTATATTCCCAAGAGTTTTGCCATTCACGGTATATTCCCCCTCTATGTTAGACCTACCAAAATGCATTACCTCACATTTGTCTGGATTAAACTCCATTTGCCATTTCTCTGCCCAAGTCGCCAACCTATCTATGTCCTGCTGTATCCTCTGACAATCCTCAACACGATCTGCCACTCCTCCAGCCTTGGAGTGACGGCGTCAGATTCCAACTCAACTGGATACAGAAACTATCCTCCACTAACTGAATTCTGCCGGGGAAATAATCCTGCTATTGTCGGGAGACGTTGCTGCAGTTTCAGACATGTGTACTGATTGCTGCAATTCATACAGCATCCGTTTAAATAGACTCTGCAGACTGTTTGCTGCAGTGTGCTGGTTAAGTAGACCCTGTAGACTGTTTGCTGCAGTGTGGTGTTTAAATAGACTGTCGACTGTTCGCTGTAGCACTCTGTTTAAATAGACTATGTAGACTGTTTGCTGCAGTGTGGTGTTTAAATAGTCACTGTAGACTGTTTGCTGCAGTGTGCTGTTTAACTATACTCTGTAGACTGTTTGCTGCAGTGTGCTGTTTAAATAGACTCTGTAGCCTGTTTGCTGAAGTGTGCTGTTTAAATAGACTCTGTAGACTGTTTGCTGCAGTGTACTGTTTAAATAGTAGACTGTTTGCTGTAGCGCTCTGTTTAAATAGATTCTGTAGACTGTTTGCTGCAGTGTGTTGTTTAAATAGACTCTGTAGACTGTTTGCTGCAGGTGCAGTAGAAATAAACTCTGTAGACTGTTTGCTGAAGTGTGCTGTTTAAATAGACTCTGTAGACTGCTGCAGTGTGCTGTTTAAATAGACTCTGTAGACTGTTTGCTGCAGTGTACTGTTTAACTAGACTGTCGACTGTTCGCTGTAGCACTCTGTTTAAATAGGCTCTGTTGACTGTTTCCTGCGGCATGCAGTTTAAATAAACTGTAGACTGTTTGCTGAAGTGTGCTGTTTAAATAGACTCTGTGGACTGCTGCAGCATGCTGTTTAAATAGACTCTGTAGGCTGTTTGCTGAAGTGTGCTGTTTAAATAGACTCTGTAGACTGCTGCAGTGTGCTGTTTAAATAGACTCTGTAGACTGTTTGCTGCAGTGTACTGTTTAACTAGACTGTCGACTGTTCGCTGTAGCACTCTGTTTAAATAGACTCTGTTGACTGTTTCCTGCGGCATGCAGTTTAAATAAACTGTAGACTGTTTGCTGAAGTGTGCTGTTTAAATAGACTCTGTGGACTGCTGCAGCATGCTGTTTAAATAGACTCTGTAGCCTGTTTGCCGAAGTGTGCTGTTTAAATAGACTCTGTAGACTGTTTGCTGCAGTGTACTGTTTAAATAGTAGACTGCTTGCTGTAGCGCTCTGTTTAAATAGATTCTGTAGACTGTTTGCTGCAGTGTGTTGTTTAAATAGACTCTGTAGACTGTTTGCTGCAGTGTGCAGTAGAAATAAACTCTGTAGACTGTTTGCTGAAGTGTGCTGTTTAAATAGACTCTGTAGACTGCTGCAGTGTGCTGTTTAAATAGACTCTGTAGACTGTTTGCTGCAGTGTACTGTTTAACTAGACTGTCGACTGTTCGCTGTAGCACTCTGTTTAAATAGACTCTGTTGACTGTTTCCTGCGGCATGCAGTTTAAATAAACTGAGACTGTTTGCTGAAGTGTGCTGTTTAAATAGACTCTGTGGACTGCTGCAGCATGCTGTTTAAATAGACTCTGTAGGCTGTTTGCTGAAGTGTGCTGTTTAAATAGACTCTGTAGACTCACTGCTGCAGTGTGCTGTTTAAATAGACTCTGTAGACAGTTTGCTGTAGCGCTCTGTTTTAATAGACTCGATCATATGGACTGTTTGCTGCAGTGTTATTTAAATAGACTCTGTAGGCTGTTTGCTGCAGTGTGATGTTTAAATAGACTCTGTAGACTGTTTGCTGCAGTGTGCAGTAGAAATAAACTCTGTAGACTGTTTGCTGAAGTGTGCTGTTTAAATAGACTCTGTAGACTGCTGCAGTGTGCTGTTTAAATAGACTCTGTAGACTGTTTGCTGCAGTGTACTGTTTAACTAGACTGTCGACTGTTCGCTGTAGCACTCTGTTTAAATAGACTCTGTTGACTGTTTCCTGCGGCATGCAGTTTAAATAAACTGTAGACTGTTTGCTGAAGTGTGCTGTTTAAATAGACTCTGTGGACTGCTGCAGCATGCTGTTTAAATAGACTCTGTAGGCTGTTTGCTGTAGTGTGCTGTTTAAATAAACTGTAGACTGTTTGCTGTAATGTGCTGTTTAAATAGACTCAATAGACTGTTTGCTCTAGTGTGATTTTCAAATAGACTCTGTAGACTGTTTGCTGCAGTGTGTTGTTTTAATAGACTCTGTTTTTCCATTTCCCCTGTCAGGGATAATGAGTGAGGATGAGGGCGGAGACCTGGAGACGGGATTTTGGGAAAGGTCAGTATGGACACTTCCTGAAACTTTCTCCTTTTGGGTGAGCTCCCCCACCCGCCCCGCCCCCCCCCCACCCCCCACCTTCAACTGGGGCTCCTTGGACAGTTGGGTGGCCAGGGGAGGAGAGGGAGAAGATCTGGGGTGTGGGGGAGGGGGGAGTTGAAAGAGGATGGGGGAGTGGAGGTGAGCAAGGGAATTAGAGGGAGGGCAGGGTAATGAGGTAGGGGGGGGATATAGAGGAGAGATAGTCCAGGTGTGAGAAGGCAATAGAGGGAGAGATGGAAAGAGTACGGGGAGGAGGTTAGGGGAAGGCGAGGGGAGATAGCGAAGGAGGCGGAGAGTGAGGGGAGGAGAGGATGGGTAAGGGAGACGGGGAGGGAGGAGGAGGTGTTGAGGGAGGGGTGAGGAAGGATTGGAGGAGAGGAGGTGGGAGCAGGGAGAGGGGGAAGAGTGGCAGAGTGTGTGGGGGAGGAGGAGGGAGGTAGTGGAGGGGGTCAGTGTCTTCTGTCAGAGAGGCCTGGAAGAAAACCATGGCCTCACTCTCAGACTCTTATCTCATCTCCTGGGACCAATGTTTCCGGATTCAGATCTCCGACAGAGTATTGGAGCTGCCCATATTGTCCCAGCCGGGGAATCAACTGAGGGCCTGGATCACAATAGGAGTTGGAGTCGCCACATGGCCCGTGAAGCCTGCTCACCAGTTAGTGGCGGATCATGCGGGCTCCAACTCCAGAGTAGGTCGTAAATTTAGGCCTTTTTTAATCCCCTCAAGACGGTTCATAACCCTGCTACAGGCCTTCATCCCTTCTGTGCTCCGCTCCGCCTCGACACACATCAGGCTCCGATCGAGGCCTACTCTCCTCTGACCCAGCCCCCTCGTCGATCTAAGGGCCCAAGCCACGAGGCCTCAACCGCAACTCCAGGCCTCCTCCACTGGGACTAGGGCCTGGCCTGGGGGTGGCGAGGAAGACTCCCAGGCCTCCAATTCAGCAGGGTGTATGCAGACCCAACTGTTGACAATCGGGGCAAGCAGTGAGGACCCTCAGGACCGTCCTTTGTCCGCTGATGGCGCCAATGGAGGTGAAAGGGCAAAGGGTCGGAGAGGGGGGGGGGGGCCCTCCGCTGACACCTACCACATTGAATGGCCACGAGAGAGGGGTTGAGAGGGTAGGGGGGAGGGTGAATCCCGCATTCCTGAAGGGAAGAGCGACCGATCCAACAACCCCAGTTGGCCAACTTTCCCTCCCTACTCGAGCCCTTCCCCAGAATCATTCCTTTCCAGCGTTCAAAGGTCAGGTTTGGCCAACTTGTGTTTTGTGCTCCCCAACTCGCAAGTCCCCCACCCCCACCCCACCCCTCCCCGCCCGCAGCCCCCACCTTTCACCCCCCCCCCTCCTCAATTCAGTATGGGCCATCGCTGGCACAGTGCGGCCTACAAGAGTGGCGTCACCCAGCCGAGCCTGGGTGGAAGACGTGTGGCCTACAAGGGTGGAAGCCATGACAGTAGGGGGGGGGACAAAGGGATTGGTGGGTGAAATTCATCCCAAAGGAGGTGACTCACAGGGACTGCCTTTCCAATGAATCCTTGCGAGATGGAAGATGGAGGATGGAGGGCGTGCCCCCAGACCGGGGAGGGTGGCGTTGAATGGAGTGAAATGGGGTGAACGATGGTCAGGTGCTTTCCATACCTGGGACTGACCACATCCTGGGGCACCTGGAACCATTCCAGGAGCTTGCTCTCTAACCCGATGCCAACCTTTACCAGGTACGAGCTGGGGTCGATAGAGCACGCCCAGTAGTGCTTGCCCTGGGTCAGGGCCACATCACCGATGACCAGGTCAATGGACAGGTGGCAACTGGTCATGATCTGCTCGGCGGCGAAGAGCATGGGGATCCCGGCAACGCTGCGGACGGCCCGCTGGTCCTTGCTGACGATGAGGCGGTCCCGGCTAAAGCCCCACTTGTTATCCAGGAGGAAGTGGAGGACTGGAGGCGGAGACGGTGGTGGTGCGGGGGGCGGGGGGGGGGGGGGGGAGGGGGAGGGGGGGAAAAGAGGAGCGAGTGGGGATAAATTATGGGGAGAAATCAGGATCGATGAAGAAAGGAGGAGAGAGCAAAGAAAATTCCGTCCGGAAAGATGGCGGGACAGACGGACAAAAAAAGGGAGTGAAATATTTGAAGACAGACACAAAGAGAGAGAGAGAATCCGTCAGAAAATTGGTTGTTATTCAAAGCCTCAGGGTAATGGTCAACCTCCTCATCTTCCAGTTACCGCGTATACAATTCACTCAATGGCGAGAGCTATGGCGCCATTTTTTGATGGGCAGCCATTTTGTGGTGGGCTGCCATTTTGTGATGGACCGCCATTTTGTGATGGGTTGCCATTTTGTGGTGGGCAGCCATTTTGTGGTGGGCTGCCATTTTGTGATGGACCGCCATTTTGTGATGGGTTGCCATTTTGTGGTGGGCAGCCATTTTGTAATGGGCAGCCATTTTGTGATGGGCCGCCACTTTTTTGGTTGGCTGTCATTTTGAGATGGGGCACTATTTTCAGATGGGAGACCATTGTGTGATGGGCACCATTTTGTGATGGGCCGCCATGTAATGGTGGGTCACCATTTTTTTGGTGGGGGCCCCCATTTTGCGATGGGATGCCATTTTGCGATGGCCGCCATTTTGTGCTGGGTAGCCATTTGGAGGCGGCCACCATTTTGTGACAGGCAGCCATTTTCTACGGGGTGCAGCCACCCATCCTGCTCAGCGTGGGCCTCATTCAAAGGCAACCATGCCTTCGAGCGTAAGGAGATGACTGGGAGGGAGGAGTCCATTCCCCCACCCTCTGCAACCCACCCCACCCGCCCCCAAGCAACATGGTGGTGCCAGTACCATACCTGCCACACTCCCCCACCCCACCATGCATAATTAAAACGGGGCATGGATTTTCGAATACGAACGTCTATACAGCAACCGGCCTGACGACATTCCGTTAAGGCCTCAGCTCACCGAATCACAAAATGGCTGAGGGGGGGGACATTATAACCTGGCGTTCAAATGCAGAACCAAAATGGCCACCCACCCCAAACCCATGCACCTCACACCAAGAATAAACTCCACAACTTCCAACCACTCCCAGGGATTGACAGCTACAGTTAACTGACGCACGCCATTCCTGTCTTGGGAGTGTTTGACGGGGACAGTGTCGAGGGAGCTTTACTCTGTATCTAACCCCGTGCTGTACCTGTCCTGGGAGTGTTTGATGGGGACAGTGTAGAGGGAGCTTTACTCTGTATCGAACCCCGTGCTGTACCTGTCCTGGGAGTGTTTGATGGGGACAATGTAGAGGGAGCTTTACTCTGTATCTAACCCCGTGCTGTACCTGTCCCGGGAGTGTTTGATGGGGAATGTGTAGAGGGAGCTTTACTCTGTATCTAACCCCGTGCTGTACCTGTCCTGGGAGTGTTTGATGGGGACAGTGTAGAGGGAGCTTTACTCGGTATCTAACCCCGTGCTGTACATGTCCTGGGAGTGTTTGATGGGGACAGTGTAGAGGAAGCTTTACTCTGTATCTAACCCCGTGCTGTACCTGTCCTGGGAGTGTTTGATGGGGACAATGTAGAGGGAGCTTTACTCTGTATCTAACCCTGTGCTGTACCTGTCCCGGGAGTGTTTGATGGGGAATGTGTAGAGGGAGCTTTACTCTGTATCTAACCCCGTGCTGTACCTGTCCTGGGAGTGTTTGATGGGGACAGTGTAGAGGGAGCTTTACTCGGTATCTAACCCCGTGCTGTACCTGTCCTGGGAGTGTTTGATGGGGACAGTGTAGAGGGAACTTTACCCTGTATCTAACCCTGTGCTGTACCAGTCCTGGGAGTGTTTGATGGGGACAGTGTAGATGGAGCTTTACTCTGTATCTAACCCCGTGCTGTACCTGTCCTGGGAGTGTTTGATGGGGACAGTGTAGAGAGAGCTTTACTCTGTATCTAACCCCGTGCTGTACCTGTCCTGGGAGTGTTTGATGGGGACAGTGTAGAGGGAGCTTTACTCTGTATCTAACCCCGTGCTGTACCTGTCCTGGGAGTGTTTGATGGGGACAATGTAGAGGGAGCTTTACTCTGTATCTAACCCCGTGCTGTACCTGTCCTGGGAGTGTTTGATGGGGAATGTGTAGAGGGAGCTTTACTCTGTATCTAACCCCGTGCTGTACCTGTCCTGGGAGTGTTTGATGGGATCAGTGTAGAGGGAGCTTTACTCTGTAACTAACCCCGTGCTGTACCTGTACTGGGAGTGTTTGATGGGAACAGTGTAGGAGGAGCTTTACTCTGTAACTAACCCCGTGATGTACCTGTCCTGGGAGTGTTTGATGGGGACAGTGTAGAGGGAGCTTTACTCTGTATCTAACCCCGTGCTGTACCTGTCCTGGGACTGTTTGATGCGGACAGTGTAGAGGGTGCTTTACTCTGTATCTAACCCCGTGTTGTACCTGTCCTGGGAGTGTTTGATGGGGACAGTGTAGAGGGAGCATTACTCGGTATCTAACCCCGTGCTGTACCTGTCCTGGGAGTGTTTGATGGGGATAGTGCAGAGGGAGCTTTACTCTGTGTCTAACCCCGTGCTGTACCTGTCCTGGGAGTGTTTGATGGGCACAGTGTAGAGGGATCTTTACTCTGTATCTAACCCCGTGCTGTACCTGTCCTGGGAGCGTTTGATGGGAACAGTGTAGAGGGAGCTTTACTCTGTATCTAACCCCATGCTGTACCTGTCCTGGGAGTGTTTGATGGGGACAGTGTAGAGGGAGCTTTACTCTGTATCTAACCCCGTGCTGTACCAGTCCTGGGAGTGTTTGATGGGGACAGTGTAGAGGGAGTTTTACTCTGTATCTAACCCCGTGCTGTACCTGTCCTGGGAGTGTTTGATGGGGACAGTGTAGAGGTAGCTTTACTCTGTATCTAACCCCGTGCTGTACCTGTCCTGGGAGTGTTTGATGGGGATAGCGTGGAGGGAACCTTACTCTGTATCTAACACCGTGCTGTACCTGTCCTGGGAGTGTTTGATGGGGACAGTGTAGAGGGAGCTTTACTCTGTATCTAACCCCGTGCTGTACCTGTCCTGGGAGTGTTTGATGGGGACAGTGTAGAGGGAGCTTTACTCTGTATCTAACCCCGTGCTGTTCCTGTCCTGGGAGTGTTTGATGGGGACAGTGTAGAGGGAGCTTTACTCTGTATCTAACCCCGTGCTGTACCTGTCCTGGGAGTGTTTGATGGGGACAGTGTAGAGAGAGCTTTACTCTGTATCTAACCCCGTGCTGTACCTGTCCTGGGAGTGTTTGATGGGGACAGTGTAGAGGGAGCTTTACTCTGTATCTAACCCCGTGCTGTACCTGTCCTGGGAGTGTTTGATGGGGACAATGTAGAGGGAGCTTTACTCTGTATCTAACCCCGTGCTGTACCTGTCCTGGGAGTGTTTGATGGGGAATGTGTAGAGGGAGCTTTACTCTGTATCTAACCCCGTGCTGTACCTGTCCTGGGAGTGTTTGATGGGATCAGTGTAGAGGGAGCTTTACTCTGTAACTAACCCCGTGCTGTACCTGTACTGGGAGTGTTTGATGGGAACAGTGTAGGAGGAGCTTTACTCTGTAACTAACCCCGTGATGTACCTGTCCTGGGAGTGTTTGATGGGGACAGTGTAGAGGGAGCTTTACTCTGTATCTAACCCCGTGCTGTACCTGTCCTGGGACTGTTTGATGCGGACAGTGTAGAGGGTGCTTTACTCTGTATCTAACCCCGTGTTGTACCTGTCCTGGGAGTGTTTGATGGGGACAGTGTAGAGGGAGCATTACTCGGTATCTAACCCCGTGCTGTACCTGTCCTGGGAGTGTTTGATGGGGATAGTGCAGAGGGAGCTTTACTCTGTGTCTAACCCCGTGCTGTACCTGTCCTGGGAGTGTTTGATGGGCACAGTGTCGAGGGATCTTTACTCTGTATCTAACCCCGTGCTGTACCTGTCCTGGGAGCGTTTGATGGGAACAGTGTAGAGGGAGCTTTACTCTGTATCTAACCCCATGCTGTACCTGTCCTGGGAGTGTTTGATGGGGACAGTGTAGAGGGAGCTTTACTCTGTATCTAACCCCGTGCTGTACCAGTCCTGGGAGTGTTTGATGGGGACAGTGTAGAGGGAGTTTTACTCTGTATCTAACCCCGTGCTGTACCTGTCCTGGGAGTGTTTGATGGGGACAGTGTAGAGGTAGCTTTACTCTGTATCTAACCCCGTGCTGTACCTGTCCTGGGAGTGTTTGATGGGGATAGCGTGGAGGGAACCTTACTCTGTATCTAACACCGTGCTGTACCTGTCCTGGGAGTGTTTGATGGGGACAGTGTAGAGGGAGCTTTACTCTGTATCTAACCCCGTGCTGTACCTGTCCTGGGAGTGTTTGATGGGGACAGTGTAGAGGGAGCTTTACTCTGTATCTAACCCCGTGCTGTTCCTGTCCTGGGAGTGTTTGATGGGGACAGTGTAGAGGGAGCTTTACTCTGTAACTAACCCCGTGCTGTACCTGTCCTGCGAGTGTTTGATGGGGACAGTGTAGAGGGAGCTTTACTCTGTATCTAACCCCGTGCTGTACCTGTCCTGGGAGTGTTTGATGGGGACAGTGTAGAGGGAGCTTTACTCTGTATCTCACCCCGTGGTGTACCTGTCCTGGGAGTGTTTGATGGTGACAGTGTAGAGGGAGCTTTACTCTGTATCTAACACCGTGCTGTTCCTGTCCTGGGAGTGATTGATGGGGACAGTGTAGAAGGAGCTTTACTCTGTATATAACCCCGTGCTGTACCTGTCCTGGGAGTGTTTGATGGGGACAGTGTAGAGGGAGCTTTACTCTGTATCTAACCCCGTGCTGTTCCTGTCCTGGGAGTGTTTGATGGGATCAGTGTAGAGGGAGCTTTACTCTGTAACTAACCCCGTGCTGTACCTGTACTGGGAGTGTTTGATGGGAACAGTGTAGGAGGAGCTTTACTCTGTAACTAACCCCGTGCTGTACCTGTCCTGGGAGTGTTTGATGGGGACAGTGTAGAGGGAGCTTTACTCTGTATCTAACCCCGTGCTGTACCTGTCCTGGGACTGTATGATGCGGACAGTGTAGAGGGTGCTTTACTCTGTATCTAACCCCGTGTTGTACCTGTCCTGGGAGTGTTTGATGGGGACAGTGTAGAGGGAGCTTTACACGGTATCTAACCCCGTGCTGTACCTGTCCTGGGAGTGTTTGATGGGGACAGTGTAGAGGGAGCTTTACTCTGTATCTAACCCCGTGCTGTACCTGTCCTGGGAGTGTTTGATGGGGATAGTGCAGAGGGAGCTTTACTCTGTGTCTAACCCCGTGCTGTACCTGTCCTGGGAGTGTTTGATGGGCACAGTGTAGAGGGATCTTTACTCTGTATCTAACCCCGTGCTGTACCTGTCCTGGGAGCGTTTGATGGGAACAGTGTAGAGGGAGCTTTACTCTGTATCTAACCCCATGCTGTACCTGTCCTGGGAGTGTTTGATGGGGACAGTGTAGAGGGAGCTTTACTCTGTATCTAACCCCGTGCTGTACCAGTCCTGGGAGTGTTTGATGGGGACAGTGTAGAGGGAGTTTTACTCTGTATCTAACCCCGTGCTGTACCTGTCCTGGGACTGTTTGATGGGGACAGTGTAGAGGTAGCTTTACTCTGTATCTAACCCCGTGCTGTACCTGTCCTGGGAGTGTTTGATGGGGATAGCGTGGAGGGAACCTTACTCTGTATCTAACACCGTGCTGTACCTGTCCTGGGAGTGTTTGATGGGGACAGTGTAGAGGGAGCTTTACTCTGTATCTAACCCCGTGCTGTACCTGTCCTGGGAGTGTTTGATGGGGACAGTGTAGAGGGAGCTTTACTCTGTATCTAACCCCGTGCTGTTCCTGTCCTGGGAGTGTTTGATGGGGACAGTGTAGAGGGAGCTTTACTCTGTATCTAACCCCGTGCTGTACCTGTCCTGCGAGTGTTTGATGGGGACAGTGTAGAGGGAGCTTTACTCTGTATCTAACCCCGTGCTGTACCTGTCCTGGGAGTGTTTGATGGGGACAGTGTAGAGGGAGCTTTACTCTGTATCTCACCCCGTGGTGTACCTGTCCTGGGAGTGTTTGATGGTGACAGTGTAGAGGGAGCTTTACTCTGTATCTAACACCGTGCTGTTCCTGTCCTGGGAGTGTTTGATGGGGACAGTGTAGAATGAGCTTTACTCTGTATATAACCCCGTGCTGTACCTGTCCTGGGAGTGTTTGATGGGGACAGTGTAGAGGGAGCTTTACTCTGTATCTAACCCCGTGCTGTTCCTGTCCTGGGAGTGTTTGATGGGATCAGTGTAGAGGGAGCTTTACTCTGTAACTAACCCCGTGCTGTACCTGTACTGGGAGTGTTTGATGGGAACAGTGTAGGAGGAGCTTTACTCTGTAACTAACCCCGTGCTGTACCTGTCCTGGGAGTGTTTGATGGGGACAGTGTAGAGGGAGCTTTACTCTGTATCTAACCCCGTGCTGTACCTGTCCTGGGACTGTTTGATGCGGACAGTGTAGAGGGTGCTTTACTCTGTATTTAACCCCGTGTTGTACCTGTCCTGGGAGTGTTTGATGGGGACAGTGTAGAGGGAGCTTTGCACGGTATCTAACCCCGTGCTGTACCTGTCCTGGGAGTGTTTGATGGGGATAGTGCAGAGGGAGCTTTACTCTGTGTCTAACCCCGTGCTGTACCTGTCCCGGGAGTGTTTGATGGGGAATGTGTAGAGGGAGCTTTACTCTGTATCTAACCCCGTGCTGTACCTGTCCTGGGAGTGTTTGATGGGGACAGTGTAGAGGGAGCTTTACTCGGTATCTAACCCCGTGCTGTACCTGTCCTGGGAGTGTTTGATGGGGACAGTGTAGAGGGAACTTTACTCTGTATCTAACCCTGTGCTGTACCAGTCCTGGGAGTGTTTGATGGGGACAGTGTAGATGGAGCTTTACTCTGTATCTAACCCCGTGCTGTACCTGTCCTGGGAGTGTTTGATGGGGACAGTGTAGAGGGAGCTTTACTCTGTATCTAACCCCGTGCTGTTCCTGTCCTGGGAGTGTTTGATGGGGACAGTGTAGAGGGAGCTTTACTCTGTATCTAACCCCGTGCTGTACCTGTCCTGCGAGTGTTTGATGGGGACAGTGTAGAGGGAGCTTTACTCTGTATCTAACCCCGTGCTGTACCTGTCCTGGGAGTGTTTGATGGGGACAGTGTAGAGGGAGCTTTACTCTGTATCTCACCCCGTGGTGTACCTGTCCTGGGAGTGTTTGATGGTGACAGTGTAGAGGGAGCTTTACTCTGTATCTAACACCGTGCTGTTCCTGTCCTGGGAGTGTTTGATGGGGACAGTGTAGAATGAGCTTTACTCTGTATATAACCCCGTGCTGTACCTGTCCTGGGAGTGTTTGATGGGGACAGTGTAGAGGGAGCTTTACTCTGTATCTAACCCCGTGCTGTTCCTGTCCTGGGAGTGTTTGATGGGATCAGTGTAGAGGGAGCTTTACTCTGTAACTAACCCCGTGCTGTACCTGTACTGGGAGTGTTTGATGGGAACAGTGTAGGAGGAGCTTTACTCTGTAACTAACCCCGTGCTGTACCTGTCCTGGGAGTGTTTGATGGGGACAGTGTAGAGGGAGCTTTACTCTGTATCTAACCCCGTGCTGTACCTGTCCTGGGACTGTTTGATGCGGACAGTGTAGAGGGTGCTTTACTCTGTATCTAACCCCGTGTTGTACCTGTCCTGGGAGTGTTTGATGGGGACAGTGTAGAGGGAGCTTTGCACGGTATCTAACCCCGTGCTGTACCTGTCCTGGGAGTGTTTGATGGGGATAGTGCAGAGGGAGCTTTACTCTGTGTCTAACCCCGTGCTGTACCTGTCCCGGGAGTGTTTGATGGGGAATGTGTAGAGGGAGCTTTACTCTGTATCTAACCCCGTGCTGTACCTGTCCTGGGAGTGTTTGATGGGGACAGTGTAGAGGGAGCTTTACTCGGTATCTAACCCCGTGCTGTACCTGTCCTGGGAGTGTTTGATGGGGACAGTGTAGAGGGAACTTTACTCTGTATCTAACCCTGTGCTGTACCAGTCCTGGGAGTGTTTGATGGGGACAGTGTAGATGGAGCTTTACTCTGTATCTAACCCCGTGCTGTACCTGTCCTGGGAGTGTTTGATGGGGACAATATAGAGGGAGCTTTACTCTGTATCTAACCCCGTGCTGTACCTGTCCCGGGAGTGTTTGATGGGGAATGTGTAGAGGGAGCTTTACTCTGTATCTAACCCCGTGCTGTACCTGTCCTGGGAGTGTTTGATGGGATCAGTGTAGAGGGAGCTTTACTCTGTAACTAACCCCGTGCTGTAACTGTACTGGGAGTGTTTGATGGGAACAGTGTAGGAGGAGCTTTACTCTGTAACTAACCCCGTGCTGTACCTGTCCTGGGAGTGTTTGATGGGGACAGTGTAGAGGGAGCTTTACTCTGTATCTAACCCCGTGCTGTACCTGTCCTGGGACTGTTTGATGCGGACAGTGTAGAGGGTGCTTTACTCTGTATCTAACCCCGTGTTGTACCTGTCCTGGGAGTGTTTGATGGGGACAGTGTAGAGGGAGCTTTACTCGGTATCTAACCCCGTGCTGTACCTGTCCTGGGAGTGTTTGATGGGGATAGTGCAGAGGGAGCTTTACTCTGTGTCTAACCCCGTGCTGTACCTGCCCTGGGAGTGTTTGATGGGCACAGTGTAGAGGGATCTTTACTCTGTATCTAACCCCGTGCTGTACCTGTCCTGGGAGCGTTTGATGGGAACAGTGTAGAGGGAGCTTTACTCTGTATCTAACCCCATGCTGTACCTGTCCTGGGAGTGTTTGATGGGGACAGTGTAGAGGGAGCTTTACTCTGTATCTAACCCCGTGCTGTACCAGTCCTGGGAGTGTTTGATGGGGACAGTGTAGAGGGAGTTTTACTCTGTATCTAACCCCGTGCTGTACCTGTCCTGGGAGTGTTTGATGGGGACAGTGTAGAGGTAGCTTTACTCTGTATCTAACCCCGTGCTGTACCTGTCCCGGGAGTGTTTGATGGGGAATGTGTAGAGGGAGCTTTACTCTGTATCTAACCCCGTGCTGTACCTGTCCTGGGAGTGTTTGATGGGATCAGTGTAGAGGGAGCTTTACTCTGTAACTAACCCCGTGCTGTACCTGTACTGGGAGTGTTTGATGGGAACAGTGTAGGAGGAGCTTTACTCTGTAACTAACCCCGTGCTGTACCTGTCCTGGGAGTGTTTGATGGGGACAGTGTAGAGGGAGCTTTACTCTGTATCTAACCCCGTGCTGTACCTGTCCTGGGACTGTTTGATGCGGACAGTGTAGAGGGTGCTTTACTCTGTATCTAACCCCGTGTTGTACCTGTCCTGGGAGTGTTTGATGGGGACAGTGTAGAGGGAGCTTTACTCGGTATCTAACCCCGTGCTGTACCTGTCCTGGGAGTGTTTGATGGGGATAGTGCAGAGGGAGCTTTACTCTGTGTCTAACCCCGTGCTGTACCTGTCCTGGGAGTGTTTGATGGGCACAGTGTAGAGGGATCTTTACTCTGTATCTAACCCCGTGCTGTACCTGTCCTGGGAGCGTTTGATGGGAACAGTGTAGAGGGAGCTTTACTCTGTATCTAACCCCATGCTGTACCTGTCCTGGGAGTGTTTGATGGGGACAGTGTAGAGGGAGCTTTACTCTGTATCTAACCCCGTGCTGTACCAGTCCTGGGAGTGTTTGATGGGGACAGTGTAGAGGGAGTTTTACTCTGTATCTAACCCCGTGCTGTACCTGTCCTGGGAGTGTTTGATGGGGACAGTGTAGAGGTAGCTTTACTCTGTATCTAACCCCGTGCTGTACCTGTCCTGGGAGTGTTTGATGGGGATAGCGTGGAGGGAACCTTACTCTGTATCTAACCCCGTGCTGTACCTGTCCTGGGAGTGTTTGATGGGGACAGTGTAGAGGGAGCTTTACTCTGTATCTAACCCCGTGCTGTACCTGTCCTGGGAGTGTTTGATGGGGACAGTGTAGAGGGAGCTTTACTCTGTATCTAAACCCGTGCTGTTCCTGTCCTGGGAGTGTTTGATGGGGACAGTGTAGAGGGAGCTTTACTCTGTATCTAACCCCGTGCTGTACCTGTCCTGCGAGTGTTTGATGGGGACAGTGTAGAGGGAGCTTTACTCTGTATCTAACCCCGTGCTGTACCTGTCCTGGGAGTGTTTGATGGGGACAGTGTAGAGGGAGCTTTACTCTGTATATAACCCCGTGCTGTACCTGTCCTGGGAGTGTTTGATGGGGACAGTGTAGAGGGAGCTTTACTCTGTATCTAACCCCGTGCTGTTCCTGTCCTGGGAGTGTTTGATGGGATCAGTGTAGAGGGAGCTTTACTCTGTAACTAACCCCGTGCTGTACCTGTACTGGGAGTGTTTGATGGGAACAGTGTAGGAGGAGCTTTACTCTGTAACTAACCCCGTGCTGTACCTGTCCTGGGAGTGTTTGATGGGGACAGTGTAGAGGGAGCTTTACTCTGTATCTAACCCCGTGCTGTACCTGTCCTGGGACTGTTTGATGCGGACAGTGTAGAGGGTGCTTTACTCTGTATCTAACCCCGTGTTGTACCTGTCCTGGGAGTGTTTGATGGGGACAGTGTAGAGGGAGCTTTACACGGTATCTAACCCCGTGCTGTACCTGTCCTGGGAGTGTTTGATGGGGATAGTGCAGAGGGAGCTTTACTCTGTGTCTAACCCCGTGCTGTACCTGTCCTGGGAGTGTATGATGGGAACAGTGTAGAGGAGCTTTACTCTGTATCTAACCCCGTGCTGTACCTGTCCTGGGAGTGTTTGATGGGGACAGTGTAGAGGGAGCTTTACTCTGTATCTAACCCCGTGCTGTACCTGTCCTGGGAGTGTTTGATGAGGACAGTGTAGAGAGAGCTTTACTCTGTATCTAACCCCGCGCTGTACCTGTCCTGGGAGTGTTTGATGGGGACAGTGTAGAGAGAGCTTTACTCTGTATCTAACCCCGTGCTGTACCTGTCCTGTGAGTGTTTGATGGGCACAGTGTAGAGGGATCTTTACTCTGTATCTAACCCCGTGCTGTTCCTGTCCTGGGAGTGTTTGATGGGGACAGTGTAGAATGAGCTTTACTCTGTATATAACCCCGTGCTGTACCTGTCCTGGGAGTGTTTGATGGGGACAGTGTAGAGGGAGCTTTACTCTGTATCTAACCCCGTGCTGTTCCTGTCCTGGGAGTGTTTGATGGGATCAGTGTAGAGGGAGCTTTACTCTGTAACTAACCCCGTGCTGTACCTGTACTGGGAGTGTTTGATGGGAACAGTGTAGGAGGAGCTTTACTCTGTAACTAACCCCGTGCTGTTCCTGTCCTGGGAGTGTTTGATGGGCACAGTGTAGAGGGATCTTTACTCTGTATCTAACCCCGTGCTGTTCCTGTCCTGGGAGTGTTTGATGGGGACAGTGTAGAATGAGCTTTACTCTGTATATAACCCCGTGCTGTACCTGTCCTGGGAGTGTTTGATGGGGACAGTGTAGAGGGAGCTTTACTCTGTATCTAACCCCGTGCTGTTCCTGTCCTGGGAGTGTTTGATGGGATCAGTGTAGAGGGAGCTTTACTCTGTAACTAACCCCGTGCTGTACCTGTACTGGGAGTGTTTGATGGGAACAGTGTAGGAGGAGCTTTACTCTGTAACTAACCCCGTGCTGTACCTGTCCTGGGAGTGTTTGATGGGGACAGTGTAGAGGGAGCTTTACTCTGTATCTAACCCCGTGCTGTACCTGTCCTGGGACTGTTTGATGCGGACAGTGTAGAGGGTGCTTTACTCTGTATCTAACCCCGTGTTGTACCTGTCCTGGGAGTGTTTGATGGGGACAGTGTAGAGGGAGCTTTGCACGGTATCTAACCCCGTGCTGTACCTGTCCTGGGAGTGTTTGATGGGGATAGTGCAGAGGGAGCTTTACTCTGTGTCTAACCCCGTGCTGTACCTGTCCCGGGAGTGTTTGATGGGGAATGTGTAGAGGGAGCTTTACTCTGTATCTAACCCCGTGCTGTACCTGTCCTGGGAGTGTTTGATGGGGACAGTGTAGAGGGAGCTTTACTCGGTATCTAACCCCGTGCTGTACCTGTCCTGGGAGTGTTTGATGGGGACAGTGTAGAGGGAACTTTACTCTGTATCTAACCCTGTGCTGTACCAGTCCTGGGAGTGTTTGATGGGGACAGTGTAGATGGAGCTTTACTCTGTATCTAACCCCGTGCTGTACCTGTCCTGGGAGTGTTTGATGGGGACAATGTAGAGGGAGCTTTACTCTGTATCTAACCCCGTGCTGTACCTGTCCCGGGAGTGTTTGATGGGGAATGTGTAGAGGGAGCTTTACTCTGTATCTAACCCCGTGCTGTACCTGTCCTGGGAGTGTTTGATGGGATCAGTGTAGAGGGAGCTTTACTCTGTAACTAACCCCGTGCTGTACCTGTACTGGGAGTGTTTGATGGGAACAGTGTAGGAGGAGCTTTACTCTGTAACTAATCCCGTGCTGTACCTGTCCTGGGAGTGTTTGATGGGGACAGTGTAGAGGGAGCTTTACTCTGTATCTAACCCCGTGCTGTACCTGTCCTGGGACTGTTTGATGCGGACAGTGTAGAGGGTGCTTTACTCTGTATCTAACCCCGTGTTGTACCTGTCCTGGGAGTGTTTGATGGGGACAGTGTAGAGGGAGCTTTACTCGGTATCTAACCCCGTGCTGTACCTGTCCTGGGAGTGTTTGATGGGGATAGTGCAGAGGGAGCTTTACTCTGTGTCTAACCCCGTGCTGTACCTGCCCTGGGAGTGTTTGATGGGCACAGTGTAGAGGGATCTTTACTCTGTATCTAACCCCGTGCTGTACCTGTCCTGGGAGCGTTTGATGGGAACAGTGTAGAGGGAGCTTTACTCTGTATCTAACCCCATGCTGTACCTGTCCTGGGAGTGTTTGATGGGGACAGTGTAGAGGGAGCTTTACTCTGTATCTAACCCCGTGCTGTACCTGTCCTGGGAGTGTTTGATGGGGACAGTGTAGAGGGAGTTTTACTCTGTATCTAACCCCGTGCTGTACCTGTCCTGGGAGTGTTTGATGGGGACAGTGTAGAGGTAGCTTTACTCTGTATCTAACCCCGTGCTGTACCTGTCCCGGGAGTGTTTGATGGGGAATGTGTAGAGGGAGCTTTACTCTGTATCTAACCCCGTGCTGTACCTGTCCTGGGAGTGTTTGATGGGATCAGTGTAGAGGGAGCTTTACTCTGTAACTAACCCCGTGCTGTACCTGTACTGGGAGTGTTTGATGGGAACAGTGTAGGAGGAGCTTTACTCTGTAACTAACCCCGTGCTGTACCTGTCCTGGGAGTGTTTGATGGGGACAGTGTAGAGGGAGCTTTACTCTGTATCTAACCCCGTGCTGTACCTGTCCTGGGACTGTTTGATGCGGACAGTGTAGAGGGTGCTTTACTCTGTATCTAACCCCGTGTTGTACCTGTCCTGGGAGTGTTTGATGGGGACAGTGTAGAGGGAGCTTTACTCGGTATCTAACCCCGTGCTGTACCTGTCCTGGGAGTGTTTGATGGGGATAGTGCAGAGGGAGCTTTACTCTGTGTCTAACCCCGTGCTGTACCTGTCCTGGGAGTGTTTGATGGGCACAGTGTAGAGGGATCTTTACTCTGTATCTAACCCCGTGCTGTACCTGTCCTGGGAGCGTTTGATGGGAACAGTGTAGAGGGAGCTTTACTCTGTATCTAACCCCATGCTGTACCTGTCCTGGGAGTGTTTGATGGGGACAGTGTAGAGGGAGCTTTACTCTGTATCTAACCCCGTGCTGTACCAGTCCTGGGAGTGTTTGATGGGGACAGTGTAGAGGGAGTTTTACTCTGTATCTAACCCCGTGCTGTACCTGTCCTGGGAGTGTTTGATGGGGACAGTGTAGAGGTAGCTTTACTCTGTATCTAACCCCGTGCTGTACCTGTCCTGGGAGTGTTTGATGGGGATAGCGTGGAGGGAACCTTACTCTGTATCTAACCCCGTGCTGTACCTGTCCTGGGAGTGTTTGATGGGGACAGTGTAGAGGGAGCTTTACTCTGTATCTAACCCCGTGCTGTACCTGTCCTGGGAGTGTTTGATGGGGACAGTGTAGAGGGAGCTTTACTCTGTATCTAACCCCGTGCTGTTCCTGTCCTGGGAGTGTTTGATGGGGACAGTGTAGAGGGAGCTTTACTCTGTATCTAACCCCGTGCTGTACCTGTCCTGCGAGTGTTTGATGGGGACAGTGTAGAGGGAGCTTTACTCTGTATCTAACCCCGTGCTGTACCTGTCCTGGGAGTGTTTGATGGGGACAGTGTAGAGGGAGCTTTACTCTGTATCTCACCCCGTGGTGTACCTGTCCTGGGAGTGTTTGATGGTGACAGTGTAGAGGGAGCTTTACTCTGTATCTAACACCGTGCTGTTCCTGTCCTGGGAGTGTTTGATGGGGACAGTGTAGAAGGAGCTTTACTCTGTATATAACCCCGTGCTGTACCTGTCCTGGGAGTGTTTGATGGGGACAGTGTAGAGGGAGCTTTACTCTGTATCTAACCCCGTGCTGTTCCTGTCCTGGGAGTGTTTGATGGGATCAGTGTAGAGGGAGCTTTACTCTGTAACTAACCCCGTGCTGTACCTGTACTGGGAGTGTTTGATGGGAACAGTGTAGGAGGAGCTTTACTCTGTAACTAACCCCGTGCTGTACCTGTCCTGGGAGTGTTTGATGGGGACAGTGTAGAGGGAGCTTTACTCTGTATCTAACCCCGTGCTGTACCTGTCCTGGGACTGTTTGATGCGGACAGTGTAGAGGGTGCTTTACTCTGTATCTAACCCCGTGTTGTACCTGTCCTGGGAGTGTTTGATGGGGACAGTGTAGAGGGAGCTTTACACGGTATCTAACCCCGTGCTGTACCTGTCCTGGGAGTGTTTGATGGGGATAGTGCAGAGGGAGCTTTACTCTGTGTCTAACCCCGTCCTGTACCTGTCCTGGGAGTGTATGATGGGAACAGTGTAGAGGAGCTTTACTCTGTATCTAACCCCGTGCTGTACCTGTCCTGGGAGTGTTTGATGGGGACAGTGTAGAGGGAGCTTTACTCTGTATCTAACCCCGTGCTGTACCTGTCCTGGGAGTGTTTGATGAGGACAGTGTAGAGAGAGCTTTACTCTGTATCTAACCCCGCGCTGTACCTGTCCTGGGAGTGTTTGATGGGGACAGTGTAGAGAGAGCTTTACTCTGTATCTAACCCCGTGCTGTACCTGTCCTGTGAGTGTTTGATGGGCACAGTGTAGAGGGATCTTTACTCTGTATCTAACCCCGTGCTGTACCTGAGCTGTGAGTGTTTGATGGGAACAGTGTAGAGGGAGCTTTACTCTGTATCTAACCACGTGCTGTACCTGTCCTGTGAGTGTTTGATGGGCACAGTGTAGAGGGATCTTTACTCTGTATCTAACCCCGTGCTGTACCTGTCCTGGGAGCGTTTGATGGGAACAGTGTAGAGGGAGCTTTACTCTGTATCTAACCCCATGCTGTACCTGTCCTGGGAGTGTTTGATGGGGACAGTGTAGAGGGAGGTTTACTCTGTATCTAACCATGTGCTGTACCTGTCCTGGGTGTTTGATGGGGACAGTGTAGAGGGAGCTTTACTCTGTATCTAACCCTGTGCTGTACCAGGCCTGGGAGTGTTTGATGGGGACAGTGTTGAGGGAGCTTTACTCTGTATCTAACCCCGTGCTGTACCTGTCCTGGGAGTGTTTGATGGGGACAGTGTAGAGGGAGCTTTACTCTGTATCTAACCCCGTGCTGTACCTGTCCTGGGAGTGTTTGATGGGGACAGTGTAGAGGGAGCTTTACTCTGTATCTAACTCTGTGCTGTTCCTGTCCTGGGAGTGTTTGATGGGGACAGTGTAGAGGGAGCTTTACTCTGTATCTAACCCCGTGCTGTACCTGTCCTGCGAGTGTTTGATGGGGACAGTGTAGAGGGAGCTTTACTCTGTATCTAACCCCGTGCTGTACCTGTCCTGGGAGTGTTTGATGGGGACAGTGTAGAGGGAGCTTTACTCTGTATCTCACCCCGTGGTGTACATGTCCTGGGAGTGTTTGATGGTGACAGTGTAGAGGGAGCTTTACTCTGTATCCAACACCGTGCTGTTCCTGTCCTGGGAGTGTTTGATGGGGACAGTGTAGAAGGAGCTTTACTCTGTATATAACCCCGTGCTGTACCTGTCCTGGGAGTGTTTGATGGGGACAGTGTAGAGGGAGCTTTACTCTGTATCTAACCCCGTGCTGTTCCTGTCCTGGGAGTGTTTGATGGGGACAGTGTAGAGGGAGCTTTACTCTGTATCTAACCCCGTGCTGTATCTGTCCTGCGAGTGTTTGTTGGGGACAGTGTAGAGGGAGCTTTACTCTGTATCTAACCCCGTGCTGTACCTGTCCTGGGAGTGTTTGATGGGGACACTGTAGAGGGAGCTTTACTTTGTATCTCACCCCGTGGTGTTTCTGTCCTGGGAGTGTTTGATGGGGACAGTGTAGAGGGAGCTTTACTCTGTATCTAACCCCGTGCTGTACCTGTCCTGGGAGTGTTTGATGGGGAATCTGTAGAGGGAGCTTTACTCTGTATCTAACCCCGTGCTGTACCTGTCCTGGGAGTGTTTGATGGGGACAGTGTAGAGGGAGCTTTACTCTGTATCTAACCGCATGCTGTACCTGTCCTGGGAGTGTTTGATGGGGACAGTGTAGAGGGAGCTTTACTTTGTATCTACCCCCGTGCTGTACCTGTCCTGGGTGTGTTTGATGGGGACAGTGTAGAGGGAGCTTTACTCTGTATCTAACCCCGTGCTGTACCTGTCCTGGGAGTGTTTGATGGGGACAGTGTAGAGGGAGCTTTACTTTGTATCTACCCCCGTGCTGTACCTGTCCTTGGAGTGTTCGATGGGGACAGTGTAGAGGGAGCTTTACTCTGTATCTAACCCTGTGCTGTACCTGTCCTGGGAGTGTTTGATGGGGACAGTGTAGAGGGAGCTTTACTCTGTATCTAACCCCGTGCTGTACCTGTCCTGGGAGTGTTTGATGGGGACAGTGTAGAGGGAGCTTTACTCTGTATCTAACCGCGTGCTGTACCTGTCCTGGGAGTGTTTGGTGGGGACAGTGTAGAGGGAGCTTTACTCTGTATCTAACTACCTGTACTGACAGAAGTTCTTCCGCGATGATGTTGCTTACCTGGCGCGGGCGGGCTGCGGAGGTAGATCTCCTCGCTGTACTCTCCGTGTCCTGCCTTGTTGAAGCCGCGCACTCGCAGAGCGTACACACGGTCCATGTCCAGATGTCCGACAGCTGTGCCCGTCCCCCGCACCTCCTCGATCCTCTGCCAGCGGCGGGGGCCTTTGGGAGGGTGGTCGGCCTGGCGAAACTCCACCTCATAATGCCAGGCCGCTGCAGAGTCCTTGGGTAGCCGCCAACACAGGTAGATCTGGTCGTAGGCGTAGGTCCGCTGGGTGTCGATGACCGGGGCTCCGGGGGCTGGGTGAGAAAGAATGGCCCAGTCACTCCAATAACCACTGACGCCCAAACAACACAGACACCGCACCCAAACAACACTGACACCGCACCCAAACAACACAGACACCGCACCCAAACAACACAGACACCGCACCCAAACAACACAGACACCGCACCCAAACAACACAGACACCGCACCCAAACAACACAGACACCGCACCCAGACAACACTGACACCGCACCCAAACAACACAGACACCGGACCCAAACAATACAGACACCGGACCCAAACAACACTGACACCGCACCCAAACAACACAGACACCGCACCCAAACAACACAGACACCGCACCCAAACAACACAGACACCGCACCCAAACAACACAGACACCGCACCCAAACAACAGACACCGTACCCAAACAACACAGACACTGCACCCAAACAACACAGACACCGCACCCAAACAACACTGACACCGCACCCAAACAACACAGACACCGCACCCAAACAACACAGACACCGCACCCAAACACAGACACCGCACCCAAACAACACAGACACCGCACCCAAACAACAGACACCGTACCCAAACAACACAGACACCGCACCCAAACAACACTGACACCGCACCCAAACAACACAGACACCTCACCCA
The DNA here is from genome assembly GCF_047496885.1 of Scyliorhinus torazame. Taxonomy (NCBI): domain Eukaryota; kingdom Metazoa; phylum Chordata; class Chondrichthyes; order Carcharhiniformes; family Scyliorhinidae; genus Scyliorhinus; species Scyliorhinus torazame. The sequence continues at coordinate 25,689,992 of NC_092732.1, read as the reverse complement.
AACAACACAGACACCGCACCCAAACAACACAGACACCGCACCCAAACAACACAGACACCGCACCCAAACAACACAGACACCGCACCCAGACAACACAGACACCGAACCCAAACAACACAGACACCGGACCCAAACAATACAGACACCGCACCCAAACAACACTGACACCGCACCCAAACAACACTGACACCGCACCCAAACAACACAGACACCGCACCAAAACACAGACACCGCACCCAAACAACAGACACCGCACCCAAACAACACAGACACCGCACCCAAACAACACAGACACCGCACCCAAACAACACAGACACCGCACCCAAACAACAGACACCGCACCCAAACAACACAGACACCGCACCCAAACAATACTGACACCGCACCCAAACAACACAGACACCTCACCCAAACAACACAGACACCGCACCCAAACAACACAGACACCGCACCCAAACAACACAGACATCGCACCCAAACAACACAGACACCGCACCCAAACAACACAGACATCGCACCCAAACAACACAGACACCGCACCCAAACAACACTGACACCGCACCCAAACAACACAGACACCGCACCAAAACAACACAGACACCGCACCCAAACAACACAGACACCGCACCCAAACAACACAGACACCGCACCCAAACAACACAGACACCTCACCCAAACAACACAGACACTGCACCCAAACAATACAGACACCTCACCTAAACAACACAGAAACCGCACCCATACAACACAGACACCTCACCCAAACAACACTGACACCGCACACAAACAACACTGACACCGCACCCAAACAACACAGACACCGCACCCAAACAACACAGACACCGCACCCAAACAACACTGACACCGCACCCAAACAACACTGACACCGCACCCAAACAACACAGACATCGCACCCAAACAACACAGACACCGGACCCAAACAACAGACACCGCACCAAAACAACACAGACACCGCACCCAAACAATACAGACACCGCACCCAAACAACACAGACACCGCACCCAAACAACACAGACACCGCACCCAAACAACACAGACACCGCACCCAAACAATACAGACACCGCACCCAGACAACACAGACACCGCACCCAAACAACACAGACACCGCACCCAAACAACACAGACACCGCACCCAAACAACACTGACATCGCACCCAAACAACACAGACACCTCACCCAAACAACACTGACACCTCACCCAAACAACACTGACACCGCACCCAAACAACACAGACACCTCACCCAAACAACACTGACACCGCACCCAAACAACACAGACACCTCACCCAAACAACACAGACACCTCACCCAAACAACACAGACACCTCACCCAAACAACACTGACACCGCACCCAAACAACACAGACACCGCACCCAAACAACACAGACACCGCACCCGAACAACACTGACATTGCACCCAAACAACACAGACACCGCACCCAAACAACAGACACCGCACCCAAACAACACAGACACCGCACCCAAACAACACAGACACCGCACCCAAACAACACAGACACCGCACCCAAACAACACAGACACCGCACCCAAACAACACTGACACCGCACCCAAACAATACAGACACCGCACGCAGACAACACAGACACCGAACCCAAACAACAGACACCGCACCCAAACAACACAGACACCGCACCCAAACAACACAGACACCGCACCCAAACAACACAGACACCGCACCAAGACAACACAGACACCGCACCCAAACAACACAGACACCGCACCCAAACAACACAGACATCGCACCCTAACAAGACAGACACCGCACCCAAACAACACAGACACCGCACACAAACAACACAGACACCGCACCCATACAACACAGACACCGCACCCAAACAATACAGACACCGCACCCAAACAACACTGACACCGCACCCAAACAATACAGACACCGCACCCAAACAACACAGACACCGCACCCAAACAACACAGACACCTCACCCAAACAACACAGACACCGCACCCATACAACACAGACACCGCACCCAAACAATACAGACACCGCACCCAAACAACACTGACACCGCACCCAAACAATACAGACACCGCACCCAAACAACACAGACACCGCACCCAAACAATACAGACACCGCACCCAAACAACACAGACACCGCACCCAAACAACACTGACACCGCACCCAGACAACACAGACACCGCACCCAAACAACACAGACACCGCACCCAAACAACACTGACACCGCACCCAAACAATACAGACACCGCACCCAAACAACACAGACACCGCACCCAAACAACACAGACACCGCACCCAAACAATACAGACACCGCACCCAAACAACACAGACACCGCACCCAAACAACAGACACCGTACCCAAACAACACAGACACCGCACCCAAACAACACAGACACCGCACCCAATCAACACTGACACCGCACCCAAACAACACAGACACCGCACCCAAACAACACAGACACCGCACCCAAACAACACAGACACCGCACCCAAACACAGACACCGCACCCAAACAACACAGACACCGCACCCAAACAACAGACACCGTACCCAAACAACACAGACACCGCACCCAAACAACACTGACACCGCACCCAAACAACACAGACACCTCACCCAAACAACACAGACACCGCACCCAAACAACACAGACACCGCACCCAAACAACACAGACACCGCACCCAAACAACACAGACACCGCACCCAGACAACACAGACACCGAACCCAAAAAACACAGACACCGCACCCAAACAACACAGACACCGGACCCAAACAATACAGACACCGCACCCAAACAACACTGACACCGCACCCAAACAACACTGACACCGCACCCAAACAACACAGACACCGCACCAAAACACAGACACCGCACCCAAACAACAGACACCGCACCCAAACAACACAGACACCGCACCCAAACAACACAGACACCGCACCCAAACAACACAGACACCGCACCCAAACAACAGACACCGCACCCAAACAACACAGACACCGCACCCAAACAATACTGACACCGCACCCAAACAACACAGACACCGCACCCGAACAACACTGACATTGCACCCAAACAACACAGACACCGCACCCAAACAACAGACACCGCACCCAAACAACACAGACACCGCACCCAAACAACACAGACACCGCACCCAAACAACACAGACACCGCACCCAAACAACACAGACACCGCACCCAAACAACACAGACACCGCACCCAAACAACACAGACACCGTACCCAAACAACACTGACACCGCACCCAAACAATACAGACACCACACGCAGACAACACAGACACCGAACCCAAACAACAGACACCGCACCCAAACAACACAGACACCGCACCCAAACAACACAGACACCGCACCCAAACAACACAGACACCGCACCAAGACAACACAGACACCGCACCCAAACAACACAGACACCGCACCCAAACAACACAGACATCGCACCCTAACAAGACAGACACCGCACCCAAACAACACAGACACCGCACACAAACAACACAGACACCGCACCCATACAACACAGACACCGCACCCAAACAATACAGACACCGCACCCAAACAACACAGACACCGCACCCAAACAACACTGAAACCGCACCCAAACAATACAGACACCGCACCCAAACAACACAGACATCGCACCCTAACAAGACAGACACCGCACCCAAACAACACAGACACCGCACACAAACAACACAGACACCGCACCCATACAACACAGACACCGCACCCAAACAATACAGACACCGCACCCAAACAACACAGACACCGCACCCAAACAACACTGACACCGCACCCAAACAATACAGACACCGCACCCAAACAACACAGACACCGCACCCAAACAACACAGACACCTCACCCAAACAACACAGACACCGCACCCATACAACACAGACACCGCACCCAAACAATACAGACACCGCACCCAAACAACACTGACACCGCACCCAAACAATACAGACACCGCACCCAAACAACACAGACACCGCACCCAAACAATACAGACACCGCACCCAAACAACACAGACACCGCACCCAAACAACACTGACACCGCACCCAGACAACACAGACACCGCACCCAAACAACACAGACACCGCACCCAAACAACACTGACACCGCACCCAAACAATACAGACACCGCACCCAAACAACACAGACACCGCACCCAAACAACACAGACACCGCACCCAAACAATACAGACACCGCACCCAAACAACACAGGCACCGCACCCAAACAACACAGACACTGCACCCAAACAACACAGACACCGCACCCAAACAACACAGACACCGCACCCAAACAACACAGACATCGCACCCAAACAACACAGACACCGCACCCAAACAACACTTGACACCGCACCCAAACACAGACACCGCACCCAAACAACACAGACACCGCACCCAAACAACACTGACACCGCACCCAAACAACACAGACACCGGACCCAACCAACACAGACACCGCACCCAAACAACAGACACCGGACCCAAACAATAGACACCGCACCCAAAGAACAGACACCGCACCCAAACAACACAGACACCGCACCCAAAGAACACAGACACCGCACCCAAACAACACTGACACCGCACCCAAACAACACAGATACTGCACCCAAACAACACAGACATCGCACCCAAACAACACAGACACCGGACCCAAACAATAGACACCGCACCCAATCAACACAGACACCGCACCCAAACAACACAGACACCGCACCCAAACAACACAGACACCGCACCCAAACAACACAGACACCGCACCCAATCAACACAGACACCGCACCCAATCAACACAGACACCGCACCCAAACAACACAGACACCGCACCCAAACAACACTGACACCGCACCCAAATAACACAGACACCGCACCCAAACAATACAGACACCGCACCCAGACAACACAGACACCGCACCCAAACAACACAGACACCGCACCCAAACAACACAGACACCGCACCCAAACAACACAGACACCGCACCCAAACAACACAGACACCGCACCAAAACAACACAGACACCGCACCTAAACAACACTGACACCGCACCCAAACAACAGACACCTCACCCAAACAACACAGCCACCGCACCCAAACAACACAGACATCGCACCCAAACACAGGCACCGCACCCAAACAACACTGACACCGCACCCAAACAACACAGACACCGCACCCAAACAACACTGACACCGCACCCAAACAACACAGACACCGCACCAAAACAACACAGACACCGCACCCAAACAACACAGACACCGCACCCAAACAACACAGACACCGCACCCAAACAACACTGACACCGCACCCAAACAACACAGGCACCTCACCCAAACAACACAGACATCGCACCCAAACAACACAGGCACCGCACCCAAACAACACAGACACCGCACCCAAACAACACTGACACCGCACCCAAACAACACAGACACCTCACCCAAACAACACAGACATCGCACCCAAATAACACAGACACCGCACCCAAACAACACAGACATCGCACCCAAACAACACAGACACCGCACCCAAACAACACTGACACCGAACCCAAACAACACAGACACCGCACCAAAACAACACAGACACCGCACCCAAACAACACAGACACCGCACCCAAACAACACAGACACCGCACCCAAACAACACTGACACCGCACCCAAACAACACAGACGCCTCACCCAAACAACACAGACATCGCACCCAAACAACACAGGCACCGCACCCAAACAACACAGACACCGCACCCAAACAATACAGACACCGCACCCAAACAACACAGACACCGCACCCAAACAACACAGACATCGCATCCAAACAACACAGACACCGCACCCAAACAACACTGACACCGCACCCAAACAACACAGACACCTCACCCAAACAACACTGACACCGCACCCAAACAACACAGACACCTCACCCAAACAACACAGACACCGCACCCAAACAACACAGACACTGCACCCATACAACACAGACACTTCACCCAAACAACACTGACACCGCACCCAAACAACACAGACACCTCACCCAAACAACACTGACACCTCACCCAAACAACACTGACACCGCACCCAAACAACACAGACACCTCACCCAAACAACACAGACACTGCACCCAAACAATACAGACACCTCACCCAAACAACACAGAAACCGCACCCATACAACACAGACACCTCACCCAAACAACACTGACACCGCACACAAACAACACTGACACCGCACCCAAACAACACAGACACCGCACCCAAACAACACAGACACCTCACCCAAACAACACTGACACCGCACCCAAACAACACAGACATCGCACCCAAACAACAGACACCGCACCAAAACAACACAGACACCGCACCCAAACAACACAGACACGGCACCCAAACAACACAGACACCGCACCCAAACAACACAGACACCGCACCCAAACAACACAGACACCGCACCCAAACAATACAGACACCGCACCCAGACAACACAGACACCGCACCCAAACAACACAGACACCGCACCCAAACAACACAGACACCGCACCCAAACAACACTGACATTGCACCCAAACAACACAGACACCTCACCCAAACAACACTGACACCTCACCCAAACAACACTGACACCGCACCCAAACAACACAGACACCGAACCCAAACAACACTGACACCGCACCCAAACAACACAGACACCTCACGCAAACAACATTGACACCGCACCCAAACAACACAGACATCGCGCCCAAACAACACTGACACCGCACCCAAACAACACAGACACCGCACCCAAACAACACAGACACCGCACCCGAACAACACTGACATCGCACCCAAACAACACAGACACCGCACCCAAACAACACAGACACCTCACCCCAACAACACTGACACCGCACCCAAACAACACAGACACCGCACCCAAACAACACAGACACCGCACCCAAACAACACAGACACCGCACCCAAACAACAGACACCGCACCCAAACAACAGACACCGCACCCAAACAACACAGACACCGCACCCAAACAACACAGACACCGCACCCAAACAACACAGACACCTCACCCAAACAACACAGACACCGCACCCAAACAACACAGACATCGCACCCAAACAACACAGACACCGCACCCAAACAACACTGACACCGCACCCAAACAACACAGACATCGCACCTAAACAACATAGACACCGCACCCAAACAACACAGACATCGCACCCAAACAACACAGACACCGCACCCAAACAACACTGACACCGCACCCAAACAACACAGACACCTCACCCAAACAACACAGACACCGCACCCATACAACACAGACACCGCACCCATACAACACCGCACCCAAACAACATAGACACCGCACCCAAACAACACAGACACCGCACCCAAACAACACTGACACCGCACCCAAACAACACAGACACCTCACCCAAACAACAGACACCGCACCCATACAACACAGACACTTCACCCAAACAACACTGACACCGCACCCAAACAACAGAGACACCTCACCCAAACAACACAGACACTGCACCCAAACACCTCACCCAAACAACACAGACACTGCACCCAAACAATACAGACACCTCACCCAAACAACACAGAAACCGCACCCATACAACATAGACACCTCACCCAAACAACACTGACACCGCACACAAACAACACTGACACCGCACCCAAACAACACAGACACCGCACCCAAACAACACAGACATCGCACCCAAACAACACAGTCACCGGACCCAAACAACACTGACATCGCACCCAAACAACACAGACATCGCACCCAAACAACACAGTCACCGGACCCAAACAACAGACACCGCACCAAAATAACACAGACACCGCACCCAAACAACACAGACACCTCACCCAAACAACACAGACACCGCACCCAAACAACACAGACACCGCACCCAAACAACACAGACACCGCACCCAAACAACACAGACACCGCACCCAAACAACAGACACCGCACCCAAACAACACAGACACCGCACCCAAACAACACAGACACCGCACCCAAACAACACTGACACTGCACCCAAACAACACAGACACCTCACCCAAACAACACAGACACCGCACCCAAACAACACAGACATCGCACCCAAACAACACAGACACCGCACCCAAACAACACTGACACCGCACCCAAACAACACAGACATCGCACCCAAACAACATAGACACCGCACCCAAACAACACAGACATCGCACCCAAACAACACAGACACCGCACCCAAACAACACTGACACCGCACCCAAACAACACAGACACCTCACCCAAACAACACAGACACCGCACCCATACAACACAGACACCGCACCCATACAACACCGCACCCAAACAACACAGACACCGCACCCAAACAACACAGACATCGCACCCAAACAACACAGACACCGCACCCAAACAACACTGACACCGCACCCAAACAACACAGACACATCACCCAAACAACACAGACACCGCACCCATACAACACAGACACTTCACCCAAACAACACTGACACCGCACCCAAACAACACAGACACCTCACCCAAACAACACAGACACTGCACCCAAACAATACAGACACCTCACCCAAACAACACAGACACTGCACCCAAACAATACAGACACCTCACCCAAACAACACAGAAACCGCACCCAAACAACACAGACTCCGCACCCAAACAATACAGACACCGCAGCCAGACAACACAGACACCGCACCCAAACAACACAGACACCGCACCCAAACAACACAGACACCGCACCCAATCAACACAGACACCGCACCCAAACAACACAGACACCGCACCCAAACAACACAGACACCGCACCCAAACAACACAGACACCGAACCCAAACAACACAGACACCGTACCCAAACAACACAGACACCGCACCCAAACAACACTGACACCGCACCCAAACAACACAGGCACCGCACCCAAACAACACAGACACCGCACCCAAACAACACAGACACCGCACCCAAACAACAGAGACACCGCACCCAAACAACACAGACACCGCACCCAAACAACACAGACACCGCTCCCAAACAACACAGACACCGAACCCAAACAATACAGACACCGTACCCAAACAACACAGACACCGCACCCAAACAACACTGACACCGCACCCAAACAACACAGACACCGCACCCAAACAACACAGACACCGCACCCAAACAACACAGACACCGCACCCAAACAACACTGACACCGCACCCAAACAACACAGGCACCGAACCCAAACAATACAGACACCGTACCCAAACAACACAGACACCGCACCCAAACAACACTGACACCGCACCCAAACAACACAGGCACCGCACCCAAACAACACAGACACCGCACCCAAACAACACTGACACCGCACCCAAACAACACAGGCACCGCACCCAAACAACACAGACACCGCACCCAAACAACACAGACACCGCACCCAAACAACAGAGACACCGCACCCAAACAACACAGACACCGCACCCAAACAACACAGACACCGCACCCAAACAACACAGACACCGAACCCAAACAATACAGACACCGTACCCAAACAACACAGACACCGCACCCAAACAACACTGACACCGCACCCAAACAACACAGGCACCGCACCCAAACAACACAGACACCGCACCCAAACAACACAGACACCGCACCCAAACAACACAGACACCGCACCCAAACAACACAGACACCGCACCCAAACAACACTGACACCGCACCCAAACAACACAGGCACCGAACCCAAACAATACAGGCACCGTACCCAAACAACACAGACACCGCACCCAAACAACACTGACACCGCACCCAAACAACACAGGCACCGCACCCAAACAACACAGACACCGCACCCAAACAACACAGACACCGCACCCAATCAACACAGACACCGCAGCCAAACAACACTGAAACCGCACCCAAACAACACAGACACCGCACCCAAACAACACAGACACCGCACCCAAACAACACAGACACCGCACCCAAACAACACAGACACCGCACCCAAACAACACAGACACCGCACCCAAACATCACAGACACCGCACCCAAACAACACTGAAACCGCACACAAACAACACAGACACCGCACCCAAACAACAGACCCTGCACCCAAACAACACAGACACCGCACCCTAACAACACAGACACCGCACCCAAACAACACAGACACCGAACCCAAACAATACAGACACCGTACCCAAACAACACAGACACCGCACCCAAACAACACTGACACCGCACCCAAAACAACACAGGCACCGCACCCAAACAACACAGACACCGCACCCAAACAACACAGACACCGCACCCAAACAACACAGACACCGCACCCAAACAACAGACACTGCACCCAAACAACACAGACACCGCACCCAAACAACACAGACACCGCACCCAAACAACACAGACACCGCACCCGATCAACACAGACACCGCACCCAAACAACACAGACACCGCACCCAAACAACACAGACACCGCACCCAAACAACACAGACACCACACCCAAACAACACAGACACCGTACCCAAACAACACAGACACCGCACCCAAACAACACTGACACCGCACCCAAACAACACAGGCACCGCACCCAAACAACACAGACACCGCACCCAAACAACACAGACACCGCACCCAAACAACAGAGACACCGCACCCAAACAACACAGACACCGCACCCAAACAACACAGACACCGCACCCAAACAACACAGACACCGAACCCAAACAATACAGACACCGTACCCAAACAACACAGACACCGCACCCAAACAACACTGACACCGCACCCAAACAACACAGGCACCGCACCCAAACAACACAGACACCGCACCCAAACAACACAGACACCGCACCCAAACAACACAGACACCGCACCCAAACAACACAGACACCGCACCCAAACAACACAGACACCGCACCCAAACAACACTGACACCGCACCCAAACAACACAGGCACCGAACCCAAACAATACAGACACCGTACCCAAACAACACAGACACCGCACCCAAACAACACTGACACCGCACCCAAACAACACAGGCACCGCACCCAAACAACACAGACACCGCACCCAAACAACACTGACACCGCACCCAAACAACACAGGCACCGCACCCAAACAACACAGACACCGCACCCAAACAACACAGACACCGCACCCAAACAACAGAGACACCGCACCCAAACAACACAGACACCGCACCCAAACAACACAGACACCGCACCCAAACAACACAGACACCGAACCCAAACAATACAGACACCGTACCCAAACAACACAGACACCGCACCCAAACAACACTGACACCGCACCCAAACAAAACAGGCACCGCACCCAAACAACACAGACACCGCACCCAAACAATACAGACACCGTACCCAAACAACACAGACACCGCACCCAAACAACACTGACACCGCACCCAAACAACACAGGCACCGCACCCAAACAACACAGACACCGCACCCAAACAACACAGACACCGCACCCAATCAACACAGACACCGCAGCCAAACAACACTGAAACCGCACCCAAACAACACAGACACCGCACCCAAACAACACAGACACCGCACCCAAACAACACAGACACCGCACCCAAACAACACAGACACCGCACCCAAACAACACAGACACCGCACCCAAACATCACAGACACCGCACCCAAACAACACTGAAACCGCACCCAAACAACACAGACACCGCACCCAAACAACAGACCCTGCACCCAAACAACACAGACACCGCACCCTAACAACACAGACACCGCACCCAAACAACACAGACACCGAACCCAAACAATACAGACACCGTACCCAAACAACACAGACACCGCACCCAAACAACACTGACACCGCACCCAAACAACACAGGCACCGCACCCAAACAACACAGACACCGCACCCAAACAACACAGACACCGCACCCAAACAACACAGACACCGCACCCAAACAACAGACACTGCACCCAAACAACACAGACACCGCACCCAAACAACACAGACACCGCACCCAATCAACAGATACCGCAGCCAAACAACACTGAAACCGCACCCAAACAACACAGACACCGCACCCAAACAACACAGACACCGCACCCAAACAACACAGACACCACACCCAAACAACACAGACACCGCACCCAAACATCACAGACACCGCACCCAAACAACACTGAAACCGTACCCAAACAACACAGACACCGCACCCAAACAACACAGACACCGCACCCAAACAACACTGAAACCGCACCCAAACAACATAGACACCGCACCCAAACACCACAGACACCGCACCCAAACAACTGAAACCGCACCCAAACAACACAGACACCGCACCCAAACAACACAGACACCGCACCCAAACAACAGACCCTACACCCAAACAACACTGACACCGCACCCAATCAATACAGACACCGCACCAAAACAACACAGACACCGCACCCAAACAACACTGACACCGCACCCAAACAACACAGAAACCTCACCCAAAAAACACAGACACCGCACCCAAACAATACAGACACCGCACCCAAACAACACAGACACCGAACCCAAACAACACAGACACCTCACCCAAACAATACAGACACCGCACCCAAACAACACAGACACCTCACCCAAACAATACAGACACCGCACCCAAACAACACAGACACCGCACCCAGACAACACAGACACCGCACCCAAACAACACAGACACCGCATCCAAACAATACAGACACCGCACCCAGACAACACAGACACCGCACCCAAACAACAGACACCACACCCAAACAACAGACACCGCACCCAGACAACACAGACACCGAACCCAAACAACACTGTCACCGCACCCAAACAACACAGACACCGCATCCAAACAACACTGACACCGCATCCAAACAACACTGACACCGCACCCAAAAAACACAGACACCGCACCCAAACAACACAGACACCGACCCAAACAACACAGACACCGCACCCAAACAACACAGACACCGCACCCAAACAACACTGACACCGCACCCAAACAACACAGACACCGCACCCAAACAACACAGACACCGCACCCAAACAACACAGACACCGCACCCAAACAACACAGACACCGCACCCAAACAACACAGACACCGCACCCAGACAATACAGACACCGCACCCAGACAACAGACACCGCACCCAAACAACACAGACACCGCACCCAAACAACACAGACACCGCATCCAAACAACACTGACACCGCACCCAAACAACAGACACCGCACCCAAACAACACAGACACCGCACCCAAACAACACAGACACCGCACCCAAACAACACAGACACCGCACCCAAACAACACTGACACCGCACCCAAACAACACAGACACCGCACCCAAACAACACAGACACCGCACCCAAACAACACAGACACCGCACCCAAACAACACAGACACCGCACCCAAACAACACAGACACCGCACCCAAACAATACAGACACCGCACCCAGACAACACAGACACCGCACCCAAACAACACAGACACCGCATCCAAACAACACTGACACCGCACCCAAAAAACACAGACACCGCACCCAAACAACACAGACACCGCACCCAAACAACACAGACACCGAACCCAAACAATACAGACACCGTACCCAAACAACACAGACACCGCACCCAAACAACACTGACACCGCACCCAAACAACACAGACACCGCACCCAAACAACACAGACACCGCACCCAAACAACACAGACACCGCACCCAAACAACACAGACACCGCACCCAAACAACACAGACACCGCACCCAATCAATACAGACACCGCACCCAAACAACACAGACACCGCACCCAAACAACACCGACACCGCACCCAAACAACACAGGCACCGCACCCAATCAATACAGACACCGCACCCAAACAACACAGACACCGCACCCAAACAACACAGACACCGCACCCAAACAACACAGACACCGCACCCAATCAACACAGATACCGCACCCAAACAACACAGACACCGCACCCAAACAACACAGACACCGCACCCAAACAACACTGACACCGCACCCAAACAACAGAGACACCGCACCCAAACAACACAGACACCGCACCCAAACAACACAGACACCGCACCCAAACCATACAGACACCGCACCCAAACAACACAGACACCGCACCCAAACAACACAGACACCGCACCCAAACAACACAGGCACCGCACCCAAACAACACAGACACCGCACCCAAACAACACAGACACCGCACCCAAACAACACAGACACCGCACCCAAACAACACAGACACCGCACCCAAACAACACAGACACCGCACCCAAACAACACAGACACCGTACCCGAACAACACAGACACCGCACCCAATCAACACAGACACCGCACCCAAACACAGACACCGCACCCAAACAACACAGACACCGCACCCAAACAACACAGACACCGCACCCAAACAGCACAGACACCGCACCCAAACAACAGACACCGCACCCAAACAACACAGACACCGCACCCAGACAACAGACACCGCACCCAAACAACACATACACCGCACCCAAACAACAGACACCGCACCCAAACAACACTGACATCGCACCCAAACAACAGACACCGCACCCGAACAACACAGACACCGCACCCGAACAACACAGACACCGCACCCAAACAACACAGACACCGCACCAAAATAACACAGACACTGCACCCAATCAACAGACATGGCACCCAAACAACACAGACACCGCACCCAAATAACACAAACACCGCACCCAAACAACACTGACACCGCACCCAAACAACACAGACACTGCACCCAACCAACACAGACATCGCACCCAAACAACACAGACACCGCACCCAAACAACACAGACACCGCACCCAAACAACACAGACACTGCACCCAAACACAGACACTGCACCCAAACACAGACACCGCACCCAAACAACACAGACACCGCACCCAAACAACACTGACACCGCACCCAAACAACACAGACACCGCCCCCAAACAACACAGACACCGCACCCAAACAACACAGACACCGCACCCAAACAACACAGACACCGCACCCAAACAACACAGACACCGCACCCAAACAACACAGACACCGCAACCAAACAGCAGACACCGCACCCAAACAACACAGACACCGGAATGGCCCAGTCACTCCATTAACCCCTCACACCCAAACAACACAGACACCGGAAAATATCTCTCCTCCTGTCCGTTTGAAACGGGCGACCCCCTTATCGTTAAACAGTGACCCCCGAGTTCTCGATTCTCCCACAAGAGGAAACATCCTCTCCACATCGACCCAGTCAATTACCCCCTCAGGATCTTAAAAGTTTTGATCGATTCGCCTCTCACTCTTCTAAACTCCAGCGGATACAAGCACAACCTCTGTCCTTTCCTCACAGTTAACCCGCCCGTTCCTGGTGTTAGCCTGTGAAACCATCTCTGAACCGCTTCCCACGCAGTGACATCTTTGCCTCGAGCAGGCAGGATTTGCCAGGGCTCGTTGGTTAGGCCTTAGGCCTCGCTAGGCCGCACTGGCCTCCGCACTGACCTGTGGCAAACTGCAGGCTCTTGAGAAGCTTCATCTCGCCGGCGATGTCCAGCTGGAAGTGGTCGAACGAAGGGCCTGCGGCCGGGGAGAAGTTCTGCAACGATTCCGTGGCCTTCACAATCCTGAAACGCAAGCCAAGAGGGCGGCGGGTCAGGACGGTTAATAAAGCACACTGCGTCGCCTCCTCGCCTGGGGGTGGCTAAGTACGCTGAAGGCTGAGAGAGACGGACTGTGGCCTTAATTCCACATTCCCGCCTGTTCCTCCCCCTCCTCGACCCCCTCGTCGATCAGAACTCCGCCTTGAATCTCTTCAGTGAACCCTGACGTCATCGGGCCCGACTTTCCAAAGCCTGCCCTTAGCGCTGTCATCCAAAACTCAGGGCGCCCGTCGCCACATTAGGAGGGCGTTGAGGGACTGCTTGGGGGGAGTTAAGTCACCTACTACATACAGGCTTTGGGATCACATGTAGGCCAGACCATCGAACCCCGACTGTGTAGAAGGAGGCCATTCGGCCCATCGGGTTTGCACCGACCCTCTGAAAGAGCCCCTTCCCTAGGCCCACTCCCCCACCCTAACCCCATCGCCCTACCTAATCTGCACATCTTTGGACACTAAGGGACAATTTAGCACGGCCAATCCATCTAACCCGCACATCTTTGGACACTAAGGGACAATTTAGCACGGCCAATCCATCTAACCTGCACATCTTTGGACACTAAGGGGCTATTTAGCGCGGCCAATCCACCTAACCTGCACATCGTTGGACACTAAGGGACAATTTAGCATGGCCAATCCATCTAACCTGCACATCTTTGGACACTAAGGGACAATTTAGCACGGCCAATCCACCTAACCTGCACATCTTTGGACACTAAGGGACAATTTAGTATGGCCAATCCACCTAACCTGCACATCTTTGGACACTAAGGGACAATTTAGTACGGCCAATCCACCTAACCTGCACATCTTTGGACACTAAGGGACAATTTAGTACGGCCAATCCACCTAACCTGCCCATCTTTGGACACTAAGGGGCAATTTAGCACGGCCAATCCATCTAACCTGCACATCTTTGGACACTAAGGGACAATTTAGCACGGCCAATCCACCTAACCTGTACATCTTTGGACACTAAGAGGCAATTTAGCACGGCCAATCCACCTAACCTGCACATCTTTGGACACTAAGGGACAATTTTGCACGGCCAATCCACCTAACCTGCACATCTTTGGTCACTAAGGGACAATTTAGCATGGCCAATCCACCTAACCTGCACATCTTTGGACACTAAGGGACAATTTAGCACGGCCAATCCACCTAACTCGCACATCTTTGGACACTAAGGGACAATTTAGCACGGCCAATCCACCTAACCTGCACATCTTTGGACACTAAGGGACAATTTAGCACGGCCAATCCACCTAACTCGCACATCTTTGGACACTAAGGGACAATTTATCCTGGCCAATCCACCAAACCTGCACGTCTTTGGACACTAAGTGACAGTTTATCACGGCCAATCCACCTAACCCGCACATCTTTGGACACTAAGGGACAATTTAGCACGGCCAATCCACCTAACCTGCACATCTTTGGACACTAAGGGACAATTTAACACGGCCAATCCACCTAACCTGAACATCTTTGGACACTAAGGGACAATTTAGCACGGCCAATCCACCTAACCTGCACATCTTTGGACACTAAGGGACAATTTAGCACGGCCAA
>NC_092732.1:25536893-25666893 GCF_047496885.1 Scyliorhinus torazame | reverse complement strand
AGGGGGAGAGGGAGGGGGAGAGGGAGAGAGAGGGGAGGGAGAGAGGGCGAGGGGAGGGAGAGGAGAGGGGAGTGAGAGGGGAGAGGGAGAGTGAGGGGAGGGAGAGAGGGCGAGGGGAAGGAGAGAGGGGGGAGAGAGGGGGGAGAGAGAGGGAGAGGGAGAGAGAGTGAGGGGAGGGAGAGTGAGGGGAGAGAGGGCGAGGGGAAGGAGGGGGAGGGGCAGGGGAGGGAGAGGGGGAGGGAGAGAGAGTGAGGGGAGGGAGAGTGAGGGGAGAGAGGGCGAGGGGAAGGAGGGGGAGGGACAGGGGAGGGAGAGGGGGAGGGAGAGCGGAGGGGGGGAGGGAGAGTGAGTGGAGGGAGAGAGAAGGAGGTAGAGACAGGGAGAGAGAGAGGGAGGGGGAGAGAGAGGGAGGGGGAGAGAGAGGGAGGGGAGAGATAGGGAGGCGAAGAGAGAGGGAGGGGAAAGCGAGGGAGGGGAAAGCGAGGGAGGGGAAAGCGAGGGAGGGGAAAGCAAGGGAGAGGAAAGCGAGGGAGGGGGAGAGAGAAGGACAGCAGAGAAGGAGATTCATCCATGGGCTTGTGTGCAATAGGAGGGAATGGGAAGGGGTTTGATCCATTGGGATTGTGTACACTGGGAGTGAATGGGAAGGAGTTTGATCCATTGGGATTGTGTACAGTGGGAGTGTACGGGAAAGGGTTTGATCCATTGGGATTGTGTACAGTGGGAGTGAACGGGAAAGGGTTTGATCCATTGGGATTGTGTACACTGGGAGTGAACGGGAAGGAGTTTGATCCATTGGGATTGTGTACAATGGGAGTGAATGGGAAGGGGTTTGATCCATTGGGATTGTGTACAATGGAAGTGAATGGGAAAGGGTTTGATCAATTGGGATTGTGTACACTGGGAGTGAACGGGAAAGGGTTTGATCCATTGGGATTGTGTACACTGGGAGTGAACGGGAAGGAGTTTGATCCATTGGGATTGTGTACAATGGGAGTGAATGGGAAGGGTTTTGGGTCCTTTGGGATTGTGTACAATTGGAGTGAATGGGAAGCGGTTTGGAGCCATTGAGATGGTGTACGAAGGGAGTGAATGGGAAGGGGTTTGATCCATTGGGATTGCGTACAATGGGAGTTAACGGGAAGGGGTTTGATCCATTGGGATTGTGTACAATGGGAGTGAATGCGAAGGGGTTTAGATCCATTGGGAATGTGTACAATGGGAGTGAATGCGAAGGGGTTTGGATCCATTGGGATTGTGTACAATGGGAGTGAATGGGAAGGGGTTTCTGTCCATTGGGATTGTGTACAATGGGAGTGAACGGGAAAGGATTTGGTCCATTGGGATTGTGTACAACGGGAGTGAACGGGAAGGGGTTTGATCCATTGGGATTGTGTACAATGGGAGTGAATGGGAAGGGGTTTGGGTCCATTGGGATGGTGTACAATGGGAGAGAATGGGAAGATGTTTGATCCATTGGGATTGTGTACACTGGGAGTGAATGGGAAGGGGGTTGATCCATTGGGATTGTGTTAAATACGAGCGAACGGGCAGGGGTTTGATCCATTGGGATTGTGTGCAGTGGGAGTGAATGGAAAGAGGTTTGATCCATTGAGGTGGTGTACGATGGGAGTGAATGGGAAGGGGTTTGGATCCATTGGGATTGTGTACACTGGGAGTGAACGGGAAGTGGTTTAATCCATTGGGATTGTGTTAAATGGGAGCGAACGGGAAGGTGTTTGATACATTGGGATTGTGTACAGCGGGAGCGAATGGGAAGGGGTTTGATCCATTGGGATTGTGTACAGTGGGATGAATGGGAAGTTGTTTGGGTCCATTGGGATTGTGTACAAAGGGAGGAATGGGAAGGGGTTTGGGTCCATTGGGATTGTGCACAACGGGAGTGAATGGGAAGATGTTTGATCCATTGGGATTGTGTACACTGGGAGTGAAGGGGAAGGGTTTAGATCCATTGGGATTGTGTTAAACGGGAGCGAACGGGAAGGGGTTTGACCCATTCGGATTGTGTACAGTGGGAGTGAATGGGAAGGGGGTTTGATCCATTGTGATTGTGTACAATGGGAGCGAACGGGAAGGGGTTTGATCCATTGGGATTGGGTACAATGGGAGTGAACGGGAAGGGGTTTGATACTTTGTGATTGTGGACAATGGGATCGAACGGGAAGGGGTTTGATCCATTGGGATTGTGTACCATGGAAGTGAACAGGAAGGGGTTTGATCCATTGGGATTGTGGACAGTGGGAGTGAATGGGAAGGGGGTTGATCCATTGGGATTGTGGACAATGGGAGCGAACGGGAAGGGGTTTGATCCATTGGGATTGTGTAAAATGGGAGTGAATGGGAAGATGTTTGATCCATTGGGATTGTGTACAATGGGAGTGAATGGGAAGGAGTTTGATCCATTGGGATTGTGTACAATGGGAGTGAACGGGAAGGGGTTTGATCCATTGGGATTGTGTACAATGGGAGTGAATGGGCTGGAGTTTGATCCATTGGGATTGTGTACAATGGGAGTGAACAGGAAGGGGTTTGATTCATTGGGATTGTGTACAATGGGAGTTAACGGGAAGGGGTTTGATCCATTGGGATTGTGTACAATGGGAGTGAAAGGTAAGGGGTTTGATCCATTGGGATTGTCTACAATGGGAGTGAACGGGAAGTGGTTTGATCCATTGCGATTGTTTTAAATGGGAGCGAACAGGAAGGGGTTTGATCCATTGGGATTGTGTACAATGGGAGTGAATGGGAAGATGTTTGATCCATTGGGATTGTGTACAATGGGAGTGAACGGGAAGGGGTTTGATCCATTGGGATTGTGTACAATGGGAGTGAACGGGAAGGGATTTGGGTCCATTGGGATTGTGTACAATGGGAGTGAATGGGAAGGAGTGTGATCCATTGGGATTGTGTTCAATGGGAGTGAATGGGCTGGAGTTTGATCCATTGGGATTGTGTACAATGGGAGTGAAAGGGAAGGGGTTTGATGCATTGGGATTGTCTACAATGGGAGTGAACGGGAGTGGTTTGATCCATAGGGATTGTGTACACTGGGAGTGAACGGGAAGGGGTTTGATCCATTGGGATTGTGTTAAATACGAGCGAACGGGCAGGGGTTTGATCCATTGGCATTGTGTACAGTGGGAATGAATGGGAATGCAGTTGATCCATTGGGATTGTGGACAATGGGAGCGAACGGGAAGGGGTTTGATGCATTGGGATTGTGTACAATGGGAGTGACTGGGAAGATGTTTGAGCCATTGGGATTGTGTACACTGGTAGATAACGGGAAGTGGTTTGATCCATTGGGATTGTTTTAAATGGGAGCGAACAGGAAGGGGTTTGATCCATTGGGATTGTGTACAATGGGAGTGAATGGGAAGATGTTTGATCCATTGGGATTGTGGACAATGGGAGCGAACGGGAAGGGGTTTGATCCATTGGGATTGTGAACAATGGGAGTGAATGGGAAGGGGTTTGATCCATTGGGATTGTGAACAATGGGCGGAATGGGAAGGGGTTAGTGTCCATTGGGATTGTGAACAATGGGAGTGAATGTAAAGGGGTTAGGGTCCATTGGGATTCTGAACAATGGGAGTGAATGGGAAGGGGTTTGGGTCCATTGGGATTGTGTACAATGGAGTGAATGGGAAGGGGTTTGGGTCCATTGGGATTGTGTACAATGGGAGTGAATGGGAAGGGGTTTGGGTCCATTGGGATTGTGTACAATGGGAGTGAATGGGAAGGGGTTTGTGTCCATTGGGATTGTGAACAATGGGAGTGAATGGGAAGGGGTTTGTGTCCATTGGGATTGTGAACAAAGGGAGGAATGAGCAGGGATTTGGGTCCATTGGGATTGTGTACAATGGGAGTGATGGGAAGGGGTTTGGGTCCATTGGGATTGTGTACAGGGGGAGTGAATGGGAAGGGGTTTGGGTCCATTGGGATTGTGTACAATGGGAGTGAATGGGAAGGGGTTTGGGTCCATTGGGATTGTGTACAATGGGAGTGAACGGGAAGGGGTTTGGGTCCATTGGGATTGGGTACAATGGGAGTGAATGGGAAGGGATTTGGGTCCATTGGGATTGTGTACAATGGGAGTGAATGGGAAGGGGTTTGGGTCCATTGGGATTGTATAGAATGGGAGTGAACGGGAAGGGGTTTGGGTCCATTGGGATTGTATAGAATGAGAGTGAATGGGAAGGGGTTTGGATCCATTGGGATTGTGTACAGTGGGAGTGAATGGAAAGGGGTTTGATCCATTGGGATTGTGCACAAGGGGAGTGAACAGGAAGGGGTTTGATCCATTGGGATTGTCTACAATGGGAGTGAACGGGAAACGGTTTGATCCATTGGGATTGTGTACAGTGGGAGTGAACGGGAAGGGGTTTGATCCATTGGGATTGTGTACAGTGGGAGTGAATGGGAAGGGGTTTGGGTACATTGGGATTGTGTACAATGGGAGTGAATGGGAAGGTGTTTGATCCATTGGGATGGTGGTTCAATGGGAGTGAATGGGAAGGGGTTTCATCCATTGGGAGTGTGTACCAAGGAAGTGAACGGGAAGGGGTTTGATCCATTGGGATTGTGTTAAATGGGTGCGATCGGTAAGGGGTTTGATCCATTGGGATTGTGTACAGTGGGAGTGAATGGGAAGGACTTTGATCCATTGGGATTGTGTTAAATGGGAGAGAATGGGATGGAGTTTGATCCATTGGGATTGTGGACAATGGGAGTGAACGGGAAGGGTTTTGGTCAATTGGGATTGTGTACAATGGGAGTGAATGGGAAGGTGTTTGTGTCCATTGGGATTGTGTACAATGGGAGTGAATGGGAAGGGGTTTGGATCCATTGGGATTGTGTACAATGGGAATGAATGGGAAGGGGTTTGATCCATTGGGATTGTGTACACTGGGAGTGAATGGGATGCGGTTTCATCCATTGGGATTGTGTACATTGGGAGTGAATGGGATGCGGTTTGATCCATTGGGATTGTGTACAGTGGGAGTGAATGGGATGCGGTTTGATCCATTAGGATTGTGCATAATGGGAGTGAATGGGAAGGGGCTTGGGTCCATTGGGATTGTGTACAATGGGAGTGAACGGGAAAGGGTTTGATCCATTGGGATTGTGTACAATGCGAGTGATGGGAAGGGGTTTGAGCCATTGGGATTGTGGACAATGGGACTGAATGGGAAGAGGTTTGATCCATTGCGATTGTGTACAATGGTAGTGAATGGGAAGGGGTTTGATCCATTGGGATTGTGTAAAAAGGGAGTGAATGGGAAGGAGTTTGTGTCCATTGGGATTGTGTACAAAGGGAGTGAATGGGAAGGGGCTTGATTCTGTTGGGATTGTGTGCAGTCGGAGTGAATGGGAAGGTGTTTGATCCATTGGGATTGTGTACAAAGGGAGTGAATGGGAAGGAGTTTGTGTCCATTGGGATTGTGTACAGTGTGAGTGAATGGGAAGGGGTTTGATCCATTGGGATTGTGTACAAAGGGAGTGAATGGGAAGGGGTTTGAGTCCTTTGGGATTGAGGACAATGGGACTGAATGGGAAGGGGTTTGGGTCCATTGGGATTGTGGATAATAGGAGTGAATGGGAAGGGGTTTGATCCATTATGATTGTGTACAAAGGGAGTGAATGGGAAGCTGTTTGTGTCCATTGGGATTGTGTACAAAGGGAGTGAATGGGAAGGGGTTTGAGTCCATTGGGATTGTGTACAATGGGAGTGAACGGGAAGGGGTTTGATCCATTGGGATTGTGTACAATGGGAGTGAATGGGAAGAGGTTTGATCCATTGGGATTGTGTACAATGGAAGTGAATGGGAAGGGGTTATAGTCCATTAGGATTGTCTACAGTGGGAGTGAATGGGAAGGAGTTTGATCCATTGGGATTGTGTACAATGGGAGTGAATGTGAAGGGGTTTGATCCATTGCGATTGTGTACAGTGGGAGTGAATGGGACGCGGTTTGTATCCTTGGGATTGTGTACAATGGGAGTGAATGGGAAGGGGTTTGATCCATTGGGATTGTGTACAATGGGAGTGAATGGGAAGGGGTTTCATCCATTGGGATTGTGTACAGTGGGAGTGAATGGGAAGAGGTTTGATCCATTTGGATTGTGTACAAAGGGAGTGAATTGGAAGGGGTTTGTGTCCATTGGGATTGTGTACAGTGGGAGTGAATGGGAAGGGGTTTGAATCCATTGGGATTGAGTCCATTGAGAGTGAATGGGAAGGGGTTTGGGTCCATTGGGATTGTGCATAATGAGAGTGAATGGGAAAGGGTTTGGGTCCATTGGGATTCTGTACAATGGGAGTGAATGGGAAGGGGTTTGGGTCCATTGGGATTGTGTATAATGGGAGTGATGGGAAGCGGTTTGATCCATTGGGATTGTGGACAATAGGACTGAATGGGAAGGGGTTTGGGTCCATTGGGATTGTGTATAATGGGAGTGGTGGGAAGGGGGTTTGATCCATTGGGATTGAGTACAATGGGACTGAATGGGAAGGGGTTTGATCCATTGGGATTGTGTACAAAGGGAGTGAATGGGAAGGGGTTTGGGTCCATTGGGATTGTGAACAATGGGAGTGAATGGGAAGGGGTTTGATCCATTCTGATTGTGTACAATAGGAGGGAATGGGAAGGGGTTTGGGTCCATTGGGATTGTGAACAATGGGAGAGAATGGGAAGGGGTTTGGGTCCATTGGGATTGTGGACAATGGGAGTGAATGGGAAGCGGTTTGTGTCCATTGGGATTGGGTACAATGGGACTGAATGGGAAGGGGTTTGGGTCCATTGGGATTGTGGACAATGGGAGTGAATGGGAAGCGGTTTGTGTCCATTGGGATTAGGTACAATGGGACTGAATGGGAAGGGGTTTCATCCATTGGGATTGTGTACAATGGGAGTAAATGGGAAGGGGTTTGTTCCATTTGGATTGTGTACACTAGGAGTGAATGGGATGCGGTTTCATCAATTGGGATTGTGTACAGTGGGAGTGAATGGAATGCGGTTTGATCCATTAGGATTGTGCATAATGGGAGTGAATGGGAAGGTGTTTGTGTCCATTGGGATTGTGTATAATGGGAGTGAATGGGAAGGGATTTGATCCATTGGGATTGTGTACTGTGGGAGTGAATGGGATGCGGTTTGATCCATTAGGATTGTGCATAATGGGAGTGAATGGGAAGGGGTTTGGGACCATTGGGATTGTGTACAATGGGACTGAATGGGAAGGGGTTTGATCCATTAGGATTGTGCATAATGGGAGTGAATGGGATTGTGTACAGTGGGAGTGAATGGGATGCGGTTTGATCCATTAGGATTGTGCATAATGGGAGTGAATGGGAAGGGGTTTGATCCATTGGGATTGTGAACAATGGGAGTGAATGGGAAGGGGTTTGATCCATTGGGATTGTGTACAGTGGGAGTGAATGTGACGCGGTTTGTGTCCTTGGGATTGTGTACAATGGGAGTGAATGGGAAGAGGTTTGATCCATTGGGATTGTGGACAATGGGAGTGAATGGGAAGGGGTTTGATCCATGAGGATTGTGTACAAAGGGAGAGAATGGGAAGGAGTTTGTGTCCATTGGGATTGTGTACAGTGGGAGTGAATGGGAAGGAGTTTGAGTCCATTGGGATTGAGTCCATTGTGAGTGAATGGGAAGGGGTTTGGGTCCATTGGGATTGTGTACAATGCGAGTGATGGGAAGTGGTTTGATCCATTGGGATTGTGGACAATGGGACTGAATGGGAAGGGGTTTGATCCATTGGGATTGTGTACAGTGGGAGTGAATGGGAAGGGGTTTGGGTCCATTGGGATTGGGTACAATGGGAATGAATGGGAAAAGGTTTGATCCATTTGGATTGTGTACAGTGGGAGTGAATGGGAAGTGGTTTGATACATTGAGATTGTGTACAATGGGAGTGAATGGGAAGGGGTTTGGGTCCATTGGGATTGTGTACAATTGGAGTGATGGGAAGGTGTTTGATCCATTGGGATTGTGTACAATGGGAGTGAATGGGATGCGGTTTGGTACATTGGGATTGTGTACAATGGGAGTGAATGGGAAGGGGTTTGTGTCCATTGGGATTGTGGACAATGGGAGTGAATGGGAAGGGGTTTGATCCATTGGGATTGTGGACAATGGGACTGAATGGGAAGAGGTTTGATCCATTGGGATTGTGGACAATGGGAGTGAATGGGAAGGGGTTTGAGTCCATTGGGATTGAGTCCATTGTGAGTGAATGGGAAGGGGTTTGGGTCCATTGGGATTGTGCATAATGGGAGTGAATGGGAAGGGGTTTGGGTCCATTGGGAGTGTGTATAATGGGAGTGATGGGAAGGGGTTTGATCCATTGGGATTGTGGACAATGGGACTGAATGGGAAGGGGTTTGGGTCCATTGGGATTGTGTATGATGGGAGTGGTGGGAAGGGGGTTTGATCCATTGGGATTGTGTACAATCGGACTGAATGGGAAGGGGTTTGATCCATTGGGATTGTGTACAATGGGAGTGAATGGGAAGGGGTTTGGGTCCATTGGGATTGTGAACAATGGGAGTGAATGGGAAGGGGTTTGATCCATTGGGATTGTGTACAATCGGACTGAATGGGAAGGGGTTTGATCCATTCTGATTGTGTACAATAGGAGGGAATGGGAAGGGGTTTGGGTCCATTGGGATTGTGAACAATGGGAGAGAATGGGAAGGGATTTGGGTCCATTGGGATTGTGGACAATGGGAGGGAATGGGAAGCGGTTTGTGTCCATTGGGATTGGGTACAATGGAACTGAATGGGAAGGGATTTGATCCATTGGGATTGTGTACAATGGGAGTGAATGGGAAAGGGTTTGATCCATTGGGATTGTGTACAGTGGGAGTGAATGGAATGCGGTTTGATCCATTAGGATTGTGCATAATGGGAGTGAATGGGAAGGGGTTTGGGTCCATTGGGATTGTGTACAATGGGAGTGAACGGGAAGGGGTTTGATCCATTGGGATTGTGTACAGTGGGAGTGAATGGGATGCGGTTTGATCCATTAGGATTGTGCATAATGGGAGTGAATGGGAAGGGGCTTGGGTCCAATAGGATTGTGTACAATGCGAGTGATGGGAAGGGGTTTGATCCATTGGGATTGTGGACAATGGGACTGAATGGGAAGAGGTTTGATCCATTGCGATTGTGGACAATGGTAGTGAATGGGAAGGGGTTTGATCCATTGGGATTGTGTACAAAGGGAGTGAATGGGAAGGAGTTTGTGTCCATTGGGATTGTGTACAAAGGGAGTGAATGGGAAGGGGCTTGATTCTATTGGGATTGTGTGCAGTCGGAGTGAATGGGAAGGGGTTTGATCCATTGGGATTGTGTACAAAGGGAGTGAATGGGAAGGAGTTTGTGTTCATTGGGATTGTGTACATTGGGAGTGAATGGGAAGGGGTTTGATCCATTGGGATTGTGTACAAAGGGAGTGAATGGGAAGGGGTTTGAGTCCTTTGGGATTGAGGACAATGGGACTGAATGGGAAGGGGTTTTGGTCCATTGGGATTGTGGACAATAGGAGTGAATGGGAAGGGGTTTCATCCATTAGGATTGTGTACAAAGGGAGTGAATGGGAAGGAGTTTGTGTCCATTGGGATTGTGTACAAAGGGAGTGAATGGGAAGGGGTTTGAGTCCATTGGAATTCTGTACAATGGGAGTGAACGGGAAGGGGTTTCATCCATTGGGATTGTGTACAATGGGAGTGAATGGGAAGGGGTTGATCCATTGGGATTGTGTACAATGGGAGTGAATGGGAAGGGGTTTCATCCATTGGGATTGTGTACAGTGGGAGTGAATGGGAAGAGGTTTGATCCATTAGGATTGTGTACAAAGGGAGTGAATTGGAAGGGGTTTGTGTCCATTGGGATTGTGTACAGTGGGAGTGAATGGGAAGGGGTTTGAGTCCATTGGGATTGAGTCCATTGTGAGTGAATGGGAAGGGGTTTGGGTCCATTGGGATTGTGCATAATGGGAGTGAATGGGAAGGGGTTTGGGTCCATTGGGATTGTGTATAATGGGAGTGATGGGTAGGGGTTTGATCCATTGGGATTGTGGACAATGGGACTGAATGGGAAGTGGTTTGGGTCCATTTGGATTGTGTGTGATGGGAGTGGTGGGAAGGGGGTTTGATCCATTGGGATTGTGTACAATCGGACTGAATGGGAAGGGGTTTGATCCATTGGGATTGCGTACAATGGGAGTGAATGGGAAGGGGTTTGGGTCCATTGGGATTGTGAACAATGGGAGTGAATGGGAAGGGGTTTGATCCATTCTGATTGTGTACAATAGGAGGGAATGGGAAGGGGTTTGGGTCCATTGGGATTGTGAACAATGGGAGAGAATGGGAAGGGGTTTGGGTCCATTGGGATTGTGGACAATGGGAGGGAATGGGAAGCGGTTTGTGTCCATTGGGATTGGGTACAATGGAACTGAATGGGAAGGGATTTGATCCATTGGGATTGTGTACAATGGGAGTGAATGGGATGCGGTTTCATCCATTGGGATTGTGTACAGTGGGAGTGAATGGGATGCGGTTTGATCCATTAGGATTGTGCATAATGGGAGTGAATGGGAAGGGCTTGGGTCCTTTGGGATTGTGTACAATGCGAGTGATGGGAAGTGGTTTGATCCTTTGGGATTGTGTACAATGGGAGTGAATGGGAAGGGGTTTGATCCATTGGGATTGTGTACAGTGGGAGTGAATGGGAAGGGGCTTGCTCCATTGGGATTGGGTACAGTGGGAGTGAACGGGAAGGGGTTTGATCCATTGGGATTGTGTACAGTGGGAGTGAACGGGAAGGGGTTTGATCCATTGGGATTGTGTACAATGGGAGTGAACGGGAAGGGGTTTGATCCATTGGGAATGTGTACAATGGGAGTGAACGGGAAGGGGTTTGATCCATTGGGATTGTGTACAATGGGAGTGAACGGGAAGGGGTTTGGATCCATTGGGATTGTGTACAATGGGAGTGAATGGGAAGGGGTTTGATCCATTGGGATTGTGTACAGTGGGAGTGAATGGGATGCGGTTTGATCCATTAGGATTGTTCATAATGGGAGAGAATGGGAAGGGGCTTGGGTCCAATAGGATTGTGTACAATGCGAGTGATGGGAAGGGGTTTGATCCATTGGGATTGTGTACAATGGGACTGAATGGGAAGAGGTTTGATCCATTGCGATTGTGGACAATGGTAGTGAATGGGAAGGGGTTTGATCCATTGGGATTGTGTACAAAGGGAGTGAATAGGAAGGAGTTTGTGTCCATTGGGAGTGTGTACAAAGGGAGTGAATGGGAAGGGGCTTGATTCTATTGGGATTGTGTGCAGTCGGAGTGAATGGGAAGGGGTTTGATCCATTGGGATTGTGTACAAAGGGAGTGAATGGGAAGGAGTTTGTGTCCAATGGGATTGTGTACAGTGGGAGTGAATGGGAAGGGGTTTGATCCATTGGGATTGTGTACAAAGGGAGTGAATGGGAAGGGGTTTGAGTCCTTTGGGATTGAGGACAATGGGACTGAATGGGAAGGGGTTTGGGTCCATTGGGATTGTGGACAATAGGAGTGAATGGGAAGAGGTTTGATCCATTAGGATTGTGTACAAAGGGAGTGAATGGGAAGGAGTTTGTGTCCATTGGGATTGTGGACAAAGGGAGTGAATGGGAAGGGGTTTGAGTCCATTGGGTTTCTGTACAATGGGAGTGAACGGGAAGGGGTTTGAACCATTGGGATTGTGTACAATGGGAGTGAATGGGAAGAGGTTTGATCCATTGGGATTGTGTACAATGGAAGTGAATGGGAAGGGGTTTTAGTCCATTAGGATTGTCTACAGTGGGAGTGAATGGGAAGGAGTTTGATTCATTGGGATTGTGTACAATGGGAGTGAATGTGAAGGGGTTTGATCCATTGCGATTGTGTACAGTGGGAGTGAATGGGACGCGGTTTGTATCCTTGGGATTGTGTACAATGGGAGTGAATGGGAAGGGGTTTGATCCATTGGGATTGTGTACAATGGGAGTGAATGGGAAGGGGTTTCATCCATTGGGATTGTGCACAGTGGGAGTGAATGGGAAGAGGTTTGATCCATTAGGATTGTGTACAAAGGGAGTGAATTGGAAGGGGTTTGTGTCCATTGGGATTGTGTACAGTGGGAGTGAATGGGAAGGGGTTTGAGTCCATTGGGATGGAGTCCATTGTGAGTGAATGGGAAGGGGTTTGGGTCCATTGGGATTGTGCATAATGAGAGTGAATGGGAAGGGGTTTGGGTCCATTGGGATTGTGTACAATGGGAGTGAATGGGAAGGGGTTTGGGTCCATTGGGATTGTGTATAATGGGAGTGATGGGAAGGGGTTTGATCCATTGGGATTGTGGACAATGGGACTGAATGGGAAGGGGTTTGGGTCCATTGGGATTGTGTATAATGGGAGTGATGGGAAGGGGGTTTGATCCATTGGGATTGAGTACAATGGGACTGAATGGGAAGGGGTTTGATCCATTGGGATTGTGTACAAAGGGAGTGAATGGGAAGGGGTTTGGGTCCATTGGGATTGTGAACAATGGGAGTGAATGGGAAGGGGTTTGATCCATTCTGATTGTGTACAATAGGAGGGAATGGGAAGGGGTTTGGGTCCATTGGGATTGTGAACAATGGGAGAGAATGGGAAGGGGTTTGGGTCCATTGGGATTGTGGACAATGGGAGTGAATGGGAAGCGGTTTGTGTCCATTGGGATTGGGTACAATGGGACTGAATGGGAAGGGGTTTGGGTCCATTGGGATTGTGGACAATGGGAGTGAATGGGAAGCGGTTTGTGTCCATTGGGATTAGGTACAATGGGACTGAATGGGAAGGGGTTTGATCCATTGGGATTGTGTACAATGGGAGTAAATGGGAAGGGGTTTGATCCATTTGGATTGTGTACACTAGGAGTGAATGGGATGCGGTTTCATCCATTGGGATTGTGTACAGTGGGAGTGAATGGGATGCGGTTTGATCCATTAGGATTGTGCATAATGGGAGTGAATGGGAAGGTGTTTGGGTCCATTGGGATTGTGTATAATGGGAGTGAATGGGAAGGGATTTGATCCATTGGGATTGTGTACTGTGGGAGTGAATGGGATGCGGTTTGATCCATTAGGATTGTGCATAATGGGAGTGAATGGGAAGGGGTTTGGGTCCATTGGGATTGTGTACAATGGGAGTGAATGGGAAGGGGTTTGATCCATTAGGATTGTGCATAATGGGAGTGAATGGGATTGTGTACAGTGGGAGTGAATGGGATGCGGTTTGATCCATTAGGATTGTGCATAATGGGAGTGAATGGGAAGGGGTTTGATCCATTGGGATTGTGTACAATGGGAGTGAATGGGAAGGGGTTTGATCCATTGGGATTGTGTACAGTGGGAGAGAATGTGACGCGGTTTGTGTCCTTGGGATTTTGTACAATGGGAGTGAATGGGAAGAGGTTTGATCCATTGGGATTGTGGACAATGGGAGTGAATGGGAAGGGGTTTGATCCATTAGGATTGTGTACACTAGGAGTGAATGGGATGCGGTTTCATCCATTGGGATTGTGTACAGTGGGAGTGAATTGGAAGGGGTTTGTGTCCATTGGGATTGTGTACAGTGGGAGTGAATGGGAAGGGGTTTGAGTCCATTGGGATTGAGTCCATTGTGAGTGAATGGGAAGGGGTTTGGGTCCATTGGGATTGTGCATAATGAGAGTGAATGGGAAGGGGTTTGGGTCCATTGGGATTGTGTACAATGGGAGTGAATGGGAAGGGGTTTGGGTCCATTGGGATTGTGTATAATGGGAGTGATGGGAAGGGGTTTGATCCATTGGGATTGTGGACAATGGGACTGAATGGGAAGGGGTTTGGGTCCATTGGGATTGTGTATAATGGGAGTGGTGTGAAGGGGGTTTGATCCATTGGGATTGAGTACAATGGGACTGAATGGGAAGGGGTTTGATCCATTGGGATTGTGTACAAAGGGAGTGAATGGGAAGGGGTTTGGGACCATTGGGATTGTGAACAATGGGAGAGAATGGGAAGGGGTTTGGGTCCATTGGGATTGTGGACAATGGGAGTGAATGGGAAGCGGTTTGTGTCCATTGGGGTTGGGTACAATGGGACTGAATGGGAAGGGGTTTGGATCCATTGAGATTGTGGACAATGGGAGTGAATGGGAAGCGGTTTGTGTCCATTGGGATTAGGTACAATGGGACTGAATGGGAAGGGGTTTGATCCATTGGGATTGTGTACAATGGGAGTAAATGGGAAGGGGTTTGATCCATTTGGATTGTGTACACTAGGAGTGAATGGGATGCGGTTTCATCCATTGGGATTGTGTACAGTGGGAGTGAATGGGATGCGGTTTGATCCATTAGGATTGTGCATAATGGGAGTGAATGGGAAGGTGTTTGGGTCCATTGGGATTGTGTATAATGGGAGTGAATGGGAAGGGATTTGATCCATTGGGATTGTGTACTGTGGGAGTGAATGGGATGCGGTTTGATCCATTAGGATTGTGCATAATGGGAGTGAATGGGAAGGGGTTTGGGTCCATTGGGATTGTGTACAATGGGAGTGAATGGGAAGGGGTTTGATCCATTAGGATTGTGCATAATGGGAGTGAATGAGATTGTGTACAGTGGGAGTGAATGGGATGCGGTTTGATCCATTAGGATTGTGCATAATGGGAGTGAATGGGAAGGGGTTTGAACCATTGGGATTGTGTACAATGGGAGTGAATGGGAAGGGGTTTGATCCATTGGGATTGTGTACAGTGGGAGTGAATGTGACGCGGTTTGTGTCCTTGGGATTGTGTACAATGGGAGTGAATGGGAAGAGGTTTGATCCATTGGGATTGTGGACAATGGGAGTGAATGGGAAGGGGTTTGATCCATTAGGATTGTGTACACTAGGAGTGAATGGGATGCGGTTTCATCCATTGTGATTGTGTACAGTGGGAGTGAATGGGGTGCGGTTTGATCCATTAGGATTGTGCATAATGGGAGTGAATGGGAAGGTGTTTGGGTCCATTGGGATTGTGTATAATGGGAGTGAATGGGAAGGGATTTGATCCATTGGGATTGTGTACTGTGGGAGTGAATGGGATGCGGTTTGATCCATTAGGATTGTGCATAATGGGAGTGAATGGGAAGGGGTTTGGGTCCATTGGGATTGTGTACAATGGGATTGAATGGGAAGGGGTTTGATCCATTAGGATTGTGCATAATGGGAGTGAATGGGATTGTGTACAGTGGGAGTGAATGGGATGCGGTTTGATCCATTAGGATTGTGCATAATGGGAGTGAATGGGAAGGGGTTTGATCCATTGGGATTGTGTACAATGGGAGTGAATGGGAAGGGGTTTGATCCATTGGGATTGTGTACAGTGGGAGTGAATGTAACGCGGTTTGTGTCCTTGGGATTGTGCAATGGGAGTGAATGGGAAGAGGTTTGATCCATTGGGATTGTGGACAATGGGAGTGAATGGGAAAGGGTTTGATCCATTAGGATTGTGTACAAAGGGAGAGAATGGGAAGGAGTTTGTGTCCATTGGGATTGTGTACAGTGGGAGTGAATGGGAAGGAGTTTGAGTCCATTGGGATTGAGTCCATTGTGAGTGAATGGGAAGGGGTTTGGGTCCATTGGGATTGTGTACAATGCGAGTGATGGGAAGGGGTTTGATCCATTGGGATTGTGGACAATGGGACTGAATGGGAAGGGGTTTGATCCATTGGGATTGTGTACAGTGGGAGTGAATGGGAAGGGGTTTGGGTCCATTGGGATTGGGTACAATGGGAGTGAATGGGAAAAGGTTTGATCCATTTGGATTGTGTACAGTGGGAGTGAATGGGAAGTGGTTTGATCCATTGAGATTGTGTACAAAGGGAGTGATGGGAAGGGGTTTGATCCATTGGGATTGTGTACAATGGGAGTGAATGGGATGCGGTTTGGTCCATTGGGATTGTGTACAATGGGAGTGAATGGGAAGGGGTTTGTGTCCATTGGGATTGTGGACAATGGGAGTGAATGGGAAGGGGTTTGTGTCCATTGGGATTGTGGACAATGGGAGTGAATGGGACGCGGTTTGTGTCCTTGGGATTGTGTACAATGGGAGTGAATGGGAAGTGGTTTGATCCATTGGGATTGTGTACAATGGGAGTGAATGGGAAGGGGTTTGATCCATTGGGATTGTGGACAATGGAACTGAATGGGAAGAGGTTTGATCCATTGGGATTGTGGACAATGGGAGTGAATGGGAAGAGGTTTGATCCATTGGGATTGTTGACAATGGGAGTGAATGGGATGCGGTTTGATCCATTGGGATTGTGTACAATGGGAGTGAATGGGAATGGGTTTGATACATTGGGATTGTGGACAATGGGTGTGAATGGGACGCGGTTTGTGTCCTTGGGATTGTGTGCAATGGGAGTGAATGGGAAGGGGTTTGATCCATTTGGATTGTGTACAATGGGAGTGAATGTGAAGGGGTTTGATCCATTGCGATTGTGTACAGTGGGAGTGAATGGGACGCAGTTTGTATCCTTGGGATTGTGTACAATGGGAGTGAATGCGAAGGGGTTTGATCCATTGGGATTGTGTACAATGGGAGTGAATGGGAAGGGGTTTCATCCATTGGGATTGTGTACAGTGGGAGTGAATGGGAAGAGGTTTGATCCATTAAGATTGTGTACAAAGGGAGTGAATTGGAAGGGGTTTGTGTCCATTGGGATTGTGTACATTGGGAGTGAATGGGAAGGGGTTTGAGTCCATTGTGAGTGAATGGGAAGGGGTTTGGGTCCATTGGGATTGTGCATAATGCGAGTGAATGGGAAGGGGTTTGGGTCCATTGGGATTGTGTACAATGGGAGTGAATGGGAAGGGGTTTGGGTCCATTGGGATTGTGTATAATGGGAGTGATGGGAAGGGGTTTGATCCATTGGGATTGGGTACAATGGAACTGAATGGGAAGGGGTTTGATCCGTTGGGATTGTGTACAATGGGAGCAAATGCGAAGGGGTTTGATCCATTGGGATTGTGTCCACTGGGAGTGAATGGGATGCGGTTTCATCCATTGGGATTGTGTACAGTGGGAGTGAATGGGATGTGGTTTGATCCATTAGGATTGTGCATAATGGGAGTGAATGGGAAGGGGTTTGGGTCCATTGGGATTGTGTACTATACGAGCGATGGGAAGGGGTTTGATCCATTGGGATTGTGGACAATAGGACTGAATGGGAAGAGGTTTGATCCATTGCGATTGTGGACAATGGTAGTGAATGGGAAGGGGTTTGATCCATTGGGATTGTGTACAAAGGGAGTGAATGGGAAGGAGTTTGTGTCCATTGGGATTGTGTACAAAGGGAGTGAATGGGAAGGGGCTTGATTCTATTGGGATTGTGTGCAGTCGGGGTGAATGGGAAGGGGTTTGATCCATTGGGATTGTGTACAAAGGGAGTGAATGGGAAGGAGTTTGTGTCCATTGGGATTGTGTACAGTGGGAGTGAATGGGAAGGGGTTTGATCCACTGGGATTGTGTACAAAGGGAGTGAATGGGAAGGGGTTTGAGTCCTTTGGGATTGAGGACAATGGGACTGAATGGGAAGGGGTTTGGGTCCATTGGGATTGTGGACAATAGGAGTGAATGGGAAGGGGTTTGATCCATTAGGATTGTGTACAAAGGGAGTGAATGGGAAGGAGTTTGTGTCCATTGGGATTGTGTACAAAGGGAGTGAATGGGAAGGGGTTTGATCCATTGGGATTGTGTACAGTGGGAGTGAATGGGCTGTGGTTTGATCCATTAGGATTGTGCATAATGGGAGTGAATGGGAAGGGGTTTGGGTCCATTGGGATTGTGTACAATGCGAGTGATGGGAAGGGGTTTGATTCATTAGGATTGTGGACAATGGGACTGAATGGGAAGAGGTTTGATCCATTGCGATTGTGGACAATGGTAGTGAATGGGAAGGGGTTTGATCCATTGGGATTGTGTACAAAGGGAGTGAATGGGAAGGAGTTTGTGTCCATTGGGATTGTGTACAAAGGGAGTGAATGGGAAGGGGCTTCATTCTATTGGGATTGTGTGCAGTCGGAGTGAATGGGAAGGGGTTTGATCCATTGGGATTGTGTACAAAGGGAGTGAATGGGAAGGAGTTTGTGTCCATTGGGATTGTGTACAGTGGGAGTGAATGGGAAGGGGTTTGATCCATTGGGATTGTGTACAAAGGGAGTGAATGGGAAGGGGTTTGAATCCTTTGGGATTGAGGACAATGGGACTGAATGGGAAGGGGTTTGGGTCCATTGGGATTGTGGACAATAGGAGTGAATGGGAAGGGGTTTGATCCATTAGGATTGTGTACAAAGGGAGTGAATGGGAAGGAGTTTGTGTCCATGGGGATTGTATACAAATGGAGTGAATGGGAAGGGGTTTGAGTCCATTGGGATTGTGTACAATGGGAGTGAACGGGAGGGGGTTTGATCCATTGGGATTGTGTACAATGGGAGTGAATGGGAAGAGGTTTGATCCATTGGGATTGTGTACAATGGAAGTGAATGGGAAGGGGTTTGAGTCCATTAGGATAGTCTACAGTGGGAGTGAATGGGAAGGAGTTTGATCCATTGGGATTGTGTACAATGGGAGTGAATGTGAAGGGGTTTGATCCATTGCGATTGTGTACAGTGGGAGTGAATGGGACGCGGTTTGTATCCTTGGGATTGTGTACAATGGGAGTGAATGGAAAGGGGTTTGATCCATTGGGATTGTGTACAATGGGAGTGAATGGGAAGGGGTTTCATCCATTGGGATTGTGTACAGTGGGAGTGAATGGGAAGAGGTTTGATCCATTAGGATTGTGTACAAAGGGAGTGAATTGGAAGGGGTTTGTGTCCATTGGGATTGTGTACAGTGGGAATGAATGGGAAGGGGTTTGAGTCCATTGGGATTGAGTCCATTGTGAGTGAATGGGAAGGGGTTTGGGTCCATTGGGATTGTGCATAATGGGAGTGAATGGGAAGGGGTTTGGATCCATTGGGATTGTGTACAATGGGAGTGAATGGGAAGGGGTTTGGGTCCATTGGGATTGTGTATAATGGGAGTGATGGGAAGGGGTTTGATCCATTGGGATTGTGGACAATGGGACTGAATGGGAAGGGGTTTGGGTCCATTGGGATTGTGTATAATGGGAGTGGTGGGAAGGGGGTTTGATCCATTGGAATTGAGTACAATGGGACTGAATGGGAAGGGGTTTGATCCATTGGGATTGTGTACAAAGGGAGTGAATGGGAAGGGGTTTGGGTCCATTGGGATTGTGAACAATGGGACTGAATGGGAAGGGGTTTGATCCATTCTGATTGTGTACAATAGGAGGGAATGTGAAGGGGTTTGGGTCCATTGGGATTGTGAACAATGGGAGAGAATGGGAAGGGGTTTGGATCCATTGGGATTGTGGACAATGGGAGTGAATGGGAAGCGGTTTGTGTCCATTGGGATTGGGTACAATGGGACTGAATGGGAAGGGGTTTGGGTCCATTGGGATTGTGGACAATGGGAGTGAATGGGAAGCGGTTTGTGTCAATTGGGATTAGGTACAATGGGTCTGAATGGGAAGGGGTTTGATCCATTGGGATTGTGTACAATGGGAGTAAATGGGAAGGGGTTTGATCCATTTGGATTGTGTACACTAGGAGTGAATGGGATGCGGTTTCATCCATTGGGATTGTGTACAGTGGGAGTGAATGGGATGCGGTTTGATCCATTAGGATTGTGCTTAATGGGAGTGAATGGGAAGGTGTTTGGGTCCATTGGGATTGTGTATAATGGGAGTGAATGGGAAGGGATTTGATCCATTGGGATTGTGTACTGTGGGAGTGAATGGGATGCGGTTTGATCCATTAGGATTCAGCATAATGGGAGTGAATGGGAAGGGGTTTGGGTCCATTGGGATTGTGTACAATGGGAGTGAATGGGAAGGGGTTTGATCCATTAGGATTGTGCATAATGGGAGTGAATGGGATTGTGTACAGTGGGAGTGAATGGGATGCGGTTTGAT
Organism: Scyliorhinus torazame; assembly: GCF_047496885.1. Classification (NCBI taxonomy): domain Eukaryota; kingdom Metazoa; phylum Chordata; class Chondrichthyes; order Carcharhiniformes; family Scyliorhinidae; genus Scyliorhinus; species Scyliorhinus torazame. The sequence continues at coordinate 25,646,772 of NC_092732.1, read as the reverse complement.
CCATTAGGATTGTGCATAATGGGAGTGAATGGGAAGGGGTTTGATCCATTGGGATTGTGTACAATGGGAGCGAATGGGAAGGGGTTTGATCCATTGAGATTGTGTACAGTGGGAGTGAATGTGACGCGGTTTGTGTCCTTGGGATTGTGTACAATGGGAGTGAATGGGAAGAGGTTTGATCCATTGGGATTGTGGACAATGGGAGTGAATGGGAAGGGGTTTGATCCATTAGGATTGTGTACAAAGGGAGAGAATGGGAAGGAGTTTGTGTCCATTGGGATTGTGTACAGTGGGAGTGAATGGGAAGGAGTTTGAGTCCATTGGGATTGAGTCCATTGTGAGTGAATGGGAAGGGGTTTGGGTCCACTGGGATTGTGTACAATGCGAGTGATGGGAAGGGGTTTGATCCATTGGGATTGTGGACAATGGGACTGAATGGGAAGGGGTTTGATCCATTGGGATTGTGTACAGTGGGAGTGAATGGGAAGGGGTTTGGGTCCATTGGGATTGGGTACAATGGGAGTGAATGGGAAAAGGTTTGATCCATTTGGATTGTGTACAGTGGGAGTGAATGGGAAGTGGTTTGGGTCCATTGGAATTGTGTACAATGGGAGTGAATGGGAAGGGGTTTGGGTCCATTGAGATTGTGTACAATTGGAGTGATGGGAAGGGGTTTGGGTCCATTGGGATTGTGTACAATTGGAGTGATGGGAAGGGGTTTGATCCATTGGGATTGTATACAATGGGAGTGAATGGGAAGGGGTTTGTGTCCATTGGGATTGTGGACAATGGGAGTGAATGGGACGCGGTTTGTGTCCTTGGGATTGTGGACAATGGGAGTGAATGGGAAGGGGTTTGATCCATTGGGATTGTGGACAATGGGACTGAATGGGAAGAGGTTTGATCCATTGGGATTGTGGACAATGGGAGTGAATGGGAAGAGGTTTGATCCATTGGGATTGTTGACAATGGGAGTGAATGGGATGCGGTTTGATCCATTGGGATTGTGTACAATGGGAGTGAATGGGAATGGGTTTGATACATTGGGATTCTGGACAATGGGTGTGAATGGGACGCGGTTTGTGTCCTTGCGATTGTGGACAATGGGAGTGAATGGGAAGGGGTTTGATCCATTGGGATTGTGTACAATGGGAGTGAATGTGAAGGGGTTTGATCCATTGCGATTGTGTACAGTGGGAGTGAATGGGACGCAGTTTGTATCCTTGGGATTGTGTACAATGGGAGTGAATGGGAAGTGGTTTGAGTCCATTGGGATTGTGTACAGTGGGAGTAAATGCGAAGGGGTTTGAGTCCATTGGGATTGTGTACAGTGGGAGTGAATGGGAAGGGGTTTGATCCATTGGGATTGGGTACAATGGGAGTGAATGGGAAAGGGTTTGATCCATTGGGATTGTGTACAATGGGAGTGAATGGGAAGGGGGTTTGATCCATTGGGATTGTGTACAATGGGAGTGAATGGGAAGGGGTTTGATCCATTGGGATTGTGTACAAAGGGAGTGAATGGGAAGTGGTTTGAGTCCATTGGGATTGTGTACAGTGGGAGTGAATGGGAAGGGGTTTGATCCATTGGGATTGGGTACAATGGGAGTGAATGGGAAAGGGTTTGATCCATTGGGATTGTGTACAATGGGAGTGAATGGGAAGGGGGTTTGATCCATTGGGATTGTGTACAATGGGAGTGAATGGGAAGGGGTTTGATCCATTGGGATTGTGTACAAAGGGAGTGAATGGGAAGTGGTTTGAGTCCATTGGGATTGTGTACAGTGGGAGTGAATGGGAAGGGGTTTGATCCATTGGGATTGTGTACAGTGGGAGTGAATGGGAAGGAGTTTGAGTCCTTTGGGATTGAGGACAATGGGACGGAATGGGATGCGGTTTGATCCATTAGGAATGTGTACAAAGGGAGTGAATGGGAAGGAGTTTGTGTCCATTGGGATTGTGTACAGTGGGAGTGAATGGGAGAGGTTTGATCCATTAGGATTGTGTACAAAGGGAGTGAATTGGAAGGGGTTTGTGTCCATTGGGATTGTGTACAGTGGGAGTGAATGGGAAGGGGTTTGAGTCCATTGGGATTGTGCATAATTGGAGTGAATGGGAAGGGGTTTGGGTCCATTTGGATTGTGTATAATGGGAGTGATGGGAAGGGGTTTGATCCATTGGGATTGTGGACAATGGGACTGAATGGGAAGGGGTTTGTGTCCATTGGGATTGTGTATAATGGGAGTGGTGGGAAGGGGGTTTGATCCATTGGGATTGTGTACAATGGGACTGAATGGGAAGGGGTTTGATCCATTGGGATTGTGTACAATTGGAGTGAATGGGAATGGGTTTGGGTCCATTGGGATTGTGAACAATGGGAGTGAATGGGAAGGCGTTTGATAGATTCTGATTGTGTACAATAGGAGGGAATGGGAAGGGGTTTGGGTCCATTGGGATTGTGCACAATGGGAGAGAATGGGAAGGGGTTTGGGTCCATTGGGATTGTGGACAATGGGAGTGAATGGGAAGGGGTTTGGGTCCATTGGGATTGTGGACAATGGGAGTGAATGGGAAGCGGTTTGTGTCCATTGGGATTGGGTACAATGGGACTGAATGGGAAGGGGTTTGATCCGTTGGGATTGTGTACAATGGGAGTAAATGGGAAGGGGTTTGATCCATTGGGATTGTGTACACTAGGAGTGAATGGTATGCGGTTTCATCCATTGGGATTGTGTACAGTGGGAGTGAATGGGAAGAGGTTTGATCCATTAGGATTGTGCATAATGGGAGTGAAAGGGAAGGGGTTTGATCCATTGGGATTCTGTACAGTGGGAGTGAATGGGATGCGGTTTGATCCATTAGGATTGTGCATAATGGGAGTGAATGGGAAGGGGTTTGATCCATTGGGATTGTGTACAATGGGAGTGAATGGGAAGGGGTTTGATCCATTGCGAATGTGTACAGTGGGAGTGAATGTGACGCGGTTTGTGTCCTTGGGATTGTGTACAATGGGAGTGAATGGGAAGGGGTTTGATCCATTAGGATTGTGTACAAAGGGAGTGAATGGGAAGGAGTTTGTGTCCATTGGGATTGTGTACAGTGGGAGTGAATGGGAGAGGTTTGATCCATTAGGATTGTGTACAAAGGGAGTGAATTGGAAGGGGTTTGTGTCCATTGGGATTGTGTACAGTGGGAGTGAATGGGAAGGGGTTTGAGTCCATTGGGATTGTGCATAATTGGAGTGAATGGGAAGGGGTTTGGGTCCATTTGGATTGTGTATAATGGGAGTGATGGGAAGGGGTTTGATCCATTGGGATTGTGGACAATGGGACTGAATGGGAAGGGGTTTGGGTCCATTGGGATTGTGTATAATGGGAGTGGTGGGAAGGGGGTTTGATCCATTGGGATTGTGTACAATGGGACTGAATGGGAAGGGGTTTGATCCATTGGGATTGTGTACAATTGGAGTGAATGGGAATGGGTTTGGGTCCATTGGGATTGTGAACAATGGGAGTGAATGGGAAGGCGTTTGATACATTCTGATTGTGTACAATAGGAGGGAATGGGAAGGGGTTTGGGTCCATTGGGATTGTGCACAATGGGAGAGAATGGGAAGGGGTTTGGGTCCATTGGGATTGTGGACAATGGGAGTGAATGGGAAGGGGTTTGGGTCCATTGGGATTGTGGACAATGGGAGTGAATGGGAAGCGGTTTGTGTCCATTGGGATTGGGTACAATGGGACTGAATGGGAAGGGGTTTGATCCGTTGGGATTGTGTACAATGGGAGTAAATGGGAAGGGGTTTGATCCATTGGGATTGTGTACACTAGGAGTGAATGGTATGCGGTTTCATCCATTGGGATTGTGTACAGTGGGAGTGAATGGGAAGAGGTTTGATCCATTAGGATTGTGCATAATGGGAGTGAAAGGGAAGGGGTTTGATCCATTGGGATTCTGTACAGTGGGAGTGAATGGGATGCGGTTTGATCCATTAGGATTGTGCATAATGGGAGTGAATGGGAAGGGGTTTGATCCATTGGGATTGTGTACAATGGGAGTGAATGGGAAGGGGTTTGATCCATTGCGAATGTGTACAGTGGGAGTGAATGTGACGCGGTTTGTGTCCTTGGGATTGTGTACAATGGGAGTGAATGGGAAGGGGTTTGATCCATTAGGATTGTGTACAAAGGGAGAGAATGGGAAGGAGTTTGTGTCCATTGGGATTGTGTACAGTGGGAGTGAATGGGAAGGAGTTTGAGTCCATTGGGATTGAGTCCATTGTGAGTGAATGGGAAGGGGTTTGGGTCCATTGGGATTGTGTACAATGCGAGTGATGGGAAGGCGTTTGATCCATTGGGATTGAGGACAATGGGACTGAATGGGAAGGGGTTTGATCCATTGGGATTGTGTACAGTGGGAGTGAATGGGAAGGGGTTTGGGTCCATTGGGATTGGGTACAATGGGAGTGAATGGGAAAAGGTTTGAACCATTTGGATTGTATACAGTGGGAGTGAATGGGAAGTGGTTCGATCCATTGAGATTGTGTACAATGGGAGTGAATGGGAAGGGGCTTGGGTCCATTGGGATTGTGTACAATTGGAGTGATGGGAAGGGGTTTGATCCATTGGGATTGTGTACAATGCGAGTGATGGGAAGGGGTTTGATCCATTGGGATTGTGGACAATGGGACTGAATGGGAAGGTGTTTGATCCATTGGGATTTTGTACAGTGGGAGTGAATGGGAAGGGGTTTGGGTCCATTGGGATTGGGTACAATGGGAGTGAATGGGAAAAGGTTTGATCCATTTGGATTGTGTACAGTGGGAGTGAATGGGAAGTGGTTTGATCCATTGAGATTGTGTACAGTGGGAGTGAATGGGAAGGGGTTTGGGTCCATTGGGATTGTGTACAATGGGAGTGAATGGGATGCGGTTTGGTCCATTGGGATTGTGTACAATGGGAGTGAATGCGAAGGGATTTGATCCATTGGGATTGTGGACAATGGGACTGAATGGGAAGAGGTTTGATCCATTGGGATTGTGGACAATGGGAGTGAATGGGAATCGGTTTGATCCATTGGAATTGTTGACAATGGGAGTGAATGGGATGCGGTTTGATCCATTGGGATTGTGTACAATGGGAGTGAATGGGAATGTGTTTGATACATTGGGATTGTGGACAATGGGTGTGAATGGGACGCGGTTTGTGTCCTTGGGATTGTGTGCAATGTGAGTGAGTGGGAAGGGGTTTGATCCATTGGGACTGTGTACAATGGGAGTGAATGTGAAGGGGTTTGATCCATTGCGATTGTGTACAGTGGGAGTGAATGGGACGCAGTTTGTATCCTTCGGATTGTGTACAATGGGAGTGAATGGGAAGGGGTTTCATCCATTGGGATTGTGTACAGTGGGAGTGAATGGGAAGAGGTTTGATCCATTGGGTTTGTGGACAATGGGAGTGAATGGGAAGGGGTTTGATCCATTAGGATTGTGTACAAAAGGAGTGAATTGGAAGGGGTTTGTGTCCATTGGGATTGTGTACAGTGGGAGTGAATGGGAAGGGGTTTGAGTCCATTGGGTTTGAGTCCATTGTGAGTGAATGGGAAGGGGTTTGGGTCCATTGGGATTGTGCATAATGGGAGTGAATGGGAAGGGGTTTGGGTCCATTGGGATTGTGTACAATGGGAGTGAATGGGAAGGGGTTTGGGTCCATTGGGATTGTGTATAATGGGAGTGATCGGAAGGGGTTTGATCCATTGGGATTGTGGACAATGGGACTGAAAGGGAAGGGGTTTCGGTCCATTGGGATTGTGTATAATGGGAGTGGTGGGAAGGGGGTTTGATCCATTGGGATTGTGTACAATGGGACTGAATGGGAAGGGGTTTGGTCCATTGGGATTGTGTACAATGGGAGTGAATGGGAAGAGGTTTGGATCCATTGGGATTGTGAACAATGGGAGTGAATAGGAAGGTGTTTGATCCATTCTGATTGTGTACAATAGGAGGGAATGGGAAGGGGTTTGGGTGCATTGGGATTGTGAACAATGGGAGAGAATGGGAAGGGGTTTGGGTCCATTGGGCTTGTGGACAATGGGAGGGAATGGGAAGCGGTTTGTGTCCATTGGGATTGGGTACAATGGAACTGAATGGGAAGGGGTTTGATCCCTTGGGATTGTGTACAATGGGAGTAAATGGGAAGGGGTTTGATCCATTGGGATTGTGTACACTGGGAGTGAATGGGATGCGGTTTCATCCATTGGGATTGTGTACAGTGGGAGTGAATGGGATGCGGTTTGATCCATTAGGATTGTGCATAATGGGAGTGAATGGGAAGGGGTTTGGGTCCATTGGGATTGTGTACAATGCGAGTGAACGGGAAGGGGTTTGATCCATTGGGATTGTGTACAATGGGAGTGAATGGGAAGGGGTTTGATCCATTGGGATTGTGTACAGTTGGAGTGAATGGGCTGCGGTTTGATCCATTAGGATTGTGCATAATGGGAGTGAATGGGAAGGGGCTTGGGTCCATTGCGATTGTGTACAATGCGAGTGATGGGAAGGGGTTTGATCCATTGGGATTGTGGACAATGGGACTGAATGGGAAGGGGTTTGATCCATTGGGATTGTGTACAATGGGAGTGAATGGGAAGGGGTTTGATCCATTGGGATTGTGTACAATGGGACTGAATGGGAAGAGGTTTGATCCATTGCGATTGTGGACAATGGTAGTGAATGGGAAGGGGTTTGATCCATTGGGATTGTGTACAAAGGGAGGGAATGGGAAGGAGTTTGTGTCCATTGGGATTGTGTGCTAAGGGAGTGAATGGGAAGGTGCTTGAGTCTATTGGGATTGTGTACAATGGGAGTGAATGGGAAGTGGTTTGAGTCCATTGGGATTATGTACAGTGGGAGTGAATGGGAAGGGGTTTGATCCATTGGGATTGTGTACAGTGGGAGTGAATGGGAAGGGGTTTGAGTCCTTTGGGATTGAGGACAATGCGACTGAATGGGATGCGGTTTGATCGATTAGGATTGTGCATAATGGGAGTGAATGGGAAGGGGCTTGGGTCCATTGGGATTGTGTACAATGCGAGTGATGGGAAGGGGTTTGATCCATTGGGATTGTGGACAATGGGACTGAATGGGAAGGTGTTTGATCCATTGGGATTTTGTACAGTGGGAGTGAATGGGAAGGGGTTTGGGTCCATTGGGATTGGGTACAATGGGAGTGAATGGGAAAAGGTTTGATCCATTTGGATTGTGTACAGTGGGAGTGAATGGGAAGTGGTTTGATCCATTGAGTTTGTGTACAGTGGGAGTGAATGGGAAGGGGTTTGGGTCCATTGGGATTGTGTACAATGGGAGTGAATGGGATGCGGTTTGGTCCATTGGGATTGTGTACAATGGGAGTGAATGCGAAGGGGTTTGATCCATTGGGATTGTGGACAATGGGACTGAATGGGAAGAGGTTTGATCCATTGGGATTGTGGACAATGGGAGTGAATGGGAATCGGTTTGATCCATTGGAATTGTTGACAATGGGAGTGAATGGGATGCGGTTTGATCCATTGGGATTGTGCACAATGGGAGTGAATGGGAATGTGTTTGATACATTGGGATTGTGGACAATGGGTGTGAATGGGACGCGGTTTGTGTCCTTGGGATTGTGTGCAATGTGAGTGAGTGGGAAGGGGTTTGATCTATTGGGACTGTGTACAATGGGAGTGAATGTGAAGGGGTTTGATCCATTGCGATTGTGTACAGTGGGAATGAATGGGACGCAGTTTGTATCCTTCGGATTGTGTACAATGGGAGTGAATGGGAAGGGGTTTGATCCATTGGGGTTTTGTACAATGGGAGTGAATGGGAAGGGGTTTCATCCATTGGGATTGTGTACAGTGGGAGTGAATGGGAAGAGGTTTGATCCATTGGGTTTGTGGACAATGGGAGTGAATGGGAAGGGGTTTGATCCATTAGGATTGTGTACAAAAGGAGTGAATTGGAAGGGGTTTGTGTCCATTGGGATTGTGTACAGTGGGAGTGAATGGGAAGGGGTTTGAGTCCATTGGGTTTGAGTCCATTGTGAGTGAATGGGAAGGGGTTTGGGTCCATTGGGATTGTGCATAATGGGAGTGAATGGGAAGGGGTTTGGGTCCATTGGGATTGTGTACAATGGGAGTGAATGGGAAGGGGTTTGGGTCCATTGGGATTGTGTATAATGGGAGTGATCGGAAGGGGTTTGATCCATTGGGATTGTGGACAATGGGACTGAAAGGGAAGGGGTTTCGGTCCATTGGGATTGTGTATAATGGGAGTGGTGGGAAGGGGGTTTGATCCATTGGGATTGTGTACAATGGGACTGAATGGCAAGGGGTTTGGTCCATTGGGATTGTGTACAATGGGAGTGAATGGGAAGAGGTTTGGATCCATTGGGATTGTGAACAATGGGAGTGAATAGGAAGGTGTTTGATCCATTCTGATTGTGTACAATAGGAGGGAATGGGAAGGGGTTTGGGTGCATTGGGATTGTGAACAATGGGAGAGAATGGGAAGGGGTTTGGGTCCATTGGGATTGTGGACAATGGGAGGGAATGGGAAGCGGTTTGTGTCCATTGGGATTGGGTACAATGGAACTGAATGGGAAGGGGTTTGATCCCTTGGGATTGTGTACAATGGGAGTAAATGGGAAGGGGTTTGATCCATTGGGATTGTGGACAATGGGAGTGAATGGGAAGGGGTTTGATCCATTGGGATTGTGTATAAAGGGAGTGAATGGGAAGGAGTTTGTGTCCATTGGGATTGTGTACAAAGGGAGTGAATGGGAAGGGGCTTGAGTCTATTGGGATCGTGTGCAGTCGGAGTGAATGGGAAGGGGTTTGATCCATTGGGATTGTGTAAAAAGGGAGTGAATGGGAAGGAGTTTGTGTCCATTGGGATTGTGTACAGTGGGAGTGAATGGGAAGGTGTTTGATCCATTGGGATTGTGTACAAAGGGAGTGAATGGGAAGTGGTTTGAGTCCATTGGGATTGTGTACAGTGGGAGTGAATGGGAAGGGGTTTGATCCAGTGGGATTGTGTACAGTGGGAGTGAATGGGAAGGGGTTTGAGTCCTTTGGGATTGAGGACAATGGGACTGAATGGGAAGGGGTTTGGGTCCATTGGGATTGTGGACAATAGGAGTGAATGGGAAGGGGTTTGACCCATTAGGACTGTGTACAAAGGGAGTGAATGGGAAGGGGTTTGAGTACATTGGGATTGTGTACAACGGGAGTGAACGGGAAGGGGTTTGATCCATTGGGATTGTGTACAATGGGAGTGAATGGGAAGAGGTTTGATCCATTGGGATTGTGTACAATGGAAGTGAATGGGAAGGGGTGTGAGTCCATTAGGATTGTCTACAGTGGGAGTGAATGGGAAGGAGTTTGATCGAATGGGATTGTGTACAATGGGAGTGAATGGGAAGAGGTTTGGGTCCATTGGGATTGTGTACAATGGGAGTAAACGGGAAGGGGTTTGGGTCCATTGGGATTGTGGACAATAGGAGTGAATGGGAAGGAGTTTGATCCATTAGGATTGTGGAGAAAGGGAGTGAATGGGAAGGAGTTTGTGTCCATTGGGATTGTGTACAGTGGGAATGAATGGGAAGGGGTTTGATCCATTGGGATTGTGTACAATGGGAGTAAACGGGAAAGGGTTTGGGTCCATTGGGATTGTGGACAACAGGAGTGAATGGGAAGGGGTTTGATCTATTAGGATTGTGTACAAAGGGAGTGAATGGGAAGGAGTTTGTGTCCATTGGGATTGAGTACAGTGGGAGTGAATGGGAAGGGGTTTGATCCATTGGGATTGTGTACAGTGGGAGTGAATGGGAAGGGGTTTGAGTCCTTTGGGATTGAGGACAATGGGAGTGAATGGGAAGGGGTTTGATCCATTAGGATTGTGTACAAAGGGAGTGAATGGGAAGGGATTTGAGTCCATTGGGATTGTGTACAATGGGAGCGGGAAGGGGTTTGATCCATTGGGATTGTGTACAATGGGAGAGAATGGAAAGAGGTTTGATCCATTGGGATTGTGTACAATGGAAGTGAATGGGAAGGGGTTTGAGTCCATTAGGATTGTCTACAGTGGGAGTGAATGGGAAGGAGGTTGATCCATTGGGATTGTGTACAATGGGAGTGAATGGGAAGAGTTTTGGGTCCATTGGGATTGTGTACAAGGAGAGTAAACGGGAAGGTGTTTGGGTCCATTGGGATTGTGGACAACAGGAGTGAATGGGAAGGAGTTTGATCCATTAGGATTGTGTAAAAAGGGAGTGAATGGGAAGGAGTTTGTGTCCATTGGGATTGGGTTCAGTGGGAGTGAATGGGAAGGGGTTTGATCCATTGGGATTGTGTACAGTGGTAGTGAATGGGAAGGGGGTTTGATCCATTGGGATTGTGGACAATGGGACTGAATGGGAAGCGATTTCTGTCCATTGGGATTGTGTACAGTGGGAGTGAATGGGAAGGGGTTTGATCCATTGGGATTGTGTACAATGGGGGTGAATTGGATGTGGTTTGTGTTCATTGGGATTGTGGACAATGGGAGTGAATGGGAAGAGGTTTGATCCATTGGGATTGTGTACAATGGGAGTGAATGGGATGCGGTTTGTGTTCATTGGGATTGTGTACAATGGGAGTGAATGGGAAGGGGTTTGGGTCCATTGGGATTGTGGACAATGGGAGTGAATGGGAAGCGGTTTATGTCCATTGGGATTGTGTACAATGGGAGTGATGGGAAGGGGTTTGATCCATTGGGATTGTGGACAATGGGAGTGAATGGGAAGGGGTTTGGGTCAATTGGGATTGTGAACAATGGGAGTGAATGGGAAGGGGTTTGGGTCCATTGGGATTATGGACAATGGGAGTGAATGGGACGCCGTTTGTGTCCTTGGGATTGTGTGCAATGGGAGTGAATGGGAAGGGGTTTGATCCATTGGGATTGTGTACAATGGGAGTGAATGTGAAGGGGTTTGATCCATTGCGATTGTGTACAGTGGGAGTGAATGGGACGTGGTTTGTGTCCTTGGGATTGTGTGCAATGGGAGTGAATGGGAAGGGGTTTGAACCATTGGGATTGTGTACAATGGTAGTGAATGGGAAGGGGATTCATCCATTGGAATTGTGTACCGTGGGAGTGAATGGGAAGAGGTTTGATCAATTGGGATTGTGGACAATGGGAGTGAATGGGAAGGGGTTTGATCCATTAGGATTGTGTACAAAGGAAGTGAATTGGAAAGCGTTTGTGTCCATTGGGATTGTGTACAGTGGGAGTGAATGGGAAGGGGTTGAGTCCCTTGGGATTGAGTCCTTTGTGAGTGAACGGGAAGGGGTTTCTGTCCATTGGGATTGTGCATAATGGGAGTGAATGGGAAGGGTTTGGGTCCATTGGGATTGTGTACAATGGGAGTGAATGGGAAGGGGTTTGGGTCCATTGGGATTGTGTATAATGGGAGTTATGGGAAGGGGTTTGATCCATTGGGATTGTGGACAATGGGACTGAATGGGAAGGGGTTTGGGTCCATTGGGATTGTGTATAATGGGAGTCATGGGAAGGGGGTTTGATCCATTGGGATTGTGTACAATGGGAGTAAACGGGAAGGGGTTTGGGTCCATTGGGATTGTGGACAATAGGAGTGAATGGGAAGGAGTTTGATCCATTAGGATTGTGGAGAAAGGGAGTGAATGGGAAGGAGTTTGTGTCCATTGGGATTGTGTACAGTGGGAATGAATGGGAAGTGGTTTGATCCATTGGGATTGTGTACAATGGGAGTAAACGGTAAAGGGTTTGGGTCCATTGGGATTGTGGACAACAGGAGTGAATGGGAAGGGGTTTGATCTATTAGGATTGTGTACAAAGGGAGTGAATGGGAAGGAGTTTGTGTCCATTGGGATTGAGTACAGTGGGAGTGAATGGGAAGGGGTTTGATCCATTGGGATTGTGTACAGTGGGAGTGAATGGGAAGGGGTTTGAGTCCTTTGGGATTGAGGACAATGGGAGTGAATGGGAAGGGGTTTGATCCATTAGGATGGTGTACAAAGGGAGTGAATGGGAAGGGATTTGAGTCCATTGGGATTGTGTACAATGGGAGCGGGAAGGGGTTTGATCCATTGGGATTGTGTACAATGGGAGAGAATGGAAAGAGGTTTGATCCATTGGGATTGTGTACAATGGAAGTGAATGGGAAGGGGTTTGAGTCCATTAGGATTGTCTACAGTGGGAGTGAATGGGAAGGAGTTTGATCCATTGGGATTGTGTACAATGGGAGTGAATGGGAAGAGGTTTGGGTCCATTGGGATTGTGTACAAGGAGAGTAAACGGGAAGGGGTTTGGGTCCATTGGGATTGTGGACAACAGGAGTGAATGGGAAGGAGTTTGTTCCATTAGGATTGTGTAAAAAGGGAGTGAATGGGAAGGAGTTTGTGTCCATTGGGATTGGGTTCAGTGGGAGTGAATGGGAAGGGGTTTGATCCATTGGGATTGTGTACAGTGGTAGTGAATGGGAAGGGGGTTTGATCCATTGGGATTGTGGACAATGGGACTGAATGGGAAGCGATTTCTGTCCATTGGGATTGTGTACAGTGGGAGAGAATGGGAAGGGGTTTGATCCATTGGGATTGTGTACAATAGGGGTGAATTGGATGTGGTTTGTGTTCATTGGGATTGTGGACAATGGGAGTGAATGGGAAGAGGTTTGATCCATTGGGATTGTGTACAATGGGAGTGAATGGGATGCGGTTTGTGTTCATTGGGATTGTGTACAATGGGAGTGAATGGGAAGGGGTTTGGGTCCATTGGGATTGTGGACAATGGGAGTGAATGGGAAGCGGTTTATGTCCATTGGGATTGTGTACAATGGGAGTGATGGGAAGGGGTTTGATCCATTGGGATTGTGGACAATGGGAGTGAATGGGAAGGGGTTTGGGTCAATTGGGATTGTGAACAATGGGAGTGAATGGGAAGGGGTTTGGGTCCATTGGGATTATGGACAATGGGAGTGAATGGGACGCGGTTTGTGTCCTTGGGATTGTGTGCAATGGGAGTGAATGGGAAGGGGTTTGATCCATTGGGATTGTGTACAATGGGAGTGAATGTGAAGGGGTTTGATCCATTGCGATTGTGTACAGTGGGAGTGAATGGGACGTGGTTTGTGTCCTTGGGATTGTGTGCAATGGGAGTGAATGGGAAGGGGTTTGATCCATTGGGATTGTGTACAATGGTAGTGAATGGGAAGGGGATTCATCCATTGGAATTGTGTACCGTGGGAGTGAATGGGAAGAGGTTTGATCAATTAGGATTGTGGACAATGGGAGTGAATGGGAAGGGGTTTGATCCATTAGGATTGTGTACAAAGGAAGTGAATTGGAAAGCGTTTGTGTCCATTGGGATTGTGTACAGTGGGAGTGAATGGGAAGGGGTTGAGTCCCTTGGGATTGAGTCCTTTGTGAGTGAACGGGAAGGGGTTTCTGTCCATTGGGATTGTGCATAATGGGAGTGAATGGGAAGGGTTTGGGTCCATTGGGATTGTGTACAATGGGAGTGAATGGGAAGGGGTTTGGGTCCATTGGGATTGTGTATAATGGGAGTTATGGGAAGGGGTTTGATCCATTGGGATTGTGGACAATGGGACTGAATGGGAAAGGGTTTGGGTCCATTGGGATTGTGTATAATGGGAGTCATGGGAAGGGGGTTTGATCCATTGGGATTGTGTACAATGGGACTGAATGGGAAGGGGTTTGATCCATTGGGATTGTGTACAATGGGAGTGAATGGGAAGGGGTTTGGGTCCATTGGGATTGTGGACAATGGGAGTGAATGGGAAGGGGTGTGATCCATTGGGATTGTGTACACTGGGAATGAATGGGATGCGGTTTCATCCATTGGGATTGTGTACAGTGGGAGTGAATGGGATGCGGTTTGATCCATTAGGATTGTGCATAATGGGAGTGAATGGGAAGGGGGTTGGGTCCATTGGGATTGTGAATAATGGGAGTGAAAGGGAAGGGATTTGATCCATTGGGATTGTGTACTGTGGGAGTGAATGGGATGTGGTTTGATCCATTAGGATTGTGCCTAATGGGAGTGAATGGGAAGGGGTTTGGGGCCATTGGGATTGTGTACAATGCGAGTGATGGGAAGGGGCTTGATCCATTGGAATTGTGGACAATGGGACTGAATGGGAAGAGGTTTGATCCATTGGGATTGTGGACAATGGGAGTGAAAGGGAAGGGGTTTGATCCATTGGGATTGTGTACAAAGGGAGTGAATGGGAAGGAGTTTGTGTGCATTGGGATTGTGTACAGTGGGAGTGAATGGGAAGGGGTTTGATGCATTGGGATTGTGTACAAAGGGAGTGAACGGGAAGGGGTTTGAGTCCATTGGGATTGTGAACAGTGGGAGTGAATGGGAAGGGGTTTGATCCATTGGGATTGTGTACAGTGGGAGTGAATGGGAAGACGTTTGATCCATTTGGATTGTGCATAATTGAACAGAATGGGAAGGGGTTTGTGTCCATTGGGATTGTGTACAATGGGAGTGAATGGGATGCGGTTTGTGTTCATTGGGATTGTGTACAATGGGAGTGAATGGGAAGAGGTTTGATCCATTGGGATTGTGTACAATGGGAGTGAATGGGATGCGGTTTGTGTTCATTAGGATTGTGTACAATGGGAGTGAATGGGAAGGGGTTTGGGTCCATTGGGATTGTGGACAATGGGAGTGAATGGGAAGTGGTTTATGTCCATTGGGATTGTGTACAATGGGAGTGATGGGAAGGGGTTTGATCCATTGGGATTGTGGACAATGGGAGTGAATGGGAAGGGGTTTGGGTCAATTGGGATTGTGAACAATGGGAGTGAATGGGAAGGGGTTTGGGTCCATTGGGATTGTGGACAATGGGAGTGAATGGGATGCGGTTTGTGTCCTTGGGATTGTGTGCAATGGGAGTGAATGGGAAGGGGTTTGATCCATTGGGATTGTGGACAATGGGAGTGAATAGGAAGGGGTTTGATCCATTAGGATTGTGTACAAAGGGAGTGAATTGGAAGGGGTTTATATCCATTGTGATTGTGTACAGTGGGAGTGAATGGGAAGGGGTTTCAGTCCATTGGGATTGAGTCCATTGTGAGTTAATGGGAATGGGTTTGGGACCATTGGGATTGTGCATAATGGGATTGAATGGGAAGGGGTTTGGGTCCATTGGGATTGTGTACAATGGGAGTGAATAGGAAGGGGTTTGGGTCCATTGGGATTGTGTATAATGGGAGTGATGGGAATGGGTTTAATCCATTGGGATTGTGTACAATGGGACTGAATGGGAAGGGGTTTGATCCATTGGGATTGTGTACAATGGGAGTGAATGGGAAGGGGTTTGGGTCCATTGGGATTGTGAACAATGGCAGTGAATGGGAAGGAGTTTGATCCATTGGGATTGTGTACAATGGGAGGGAATGGGATGCGGTTTGATCCATTAGGATTGTGCATAATGGGAGTGAATGGGAAGGGGTTTGATCCATTGGGATTGTGTACAGTGGGAGTGAATTGGATGCGGTTTGATCCATTAGGATTGTGCATAATGGGAGTGAATGGGAAGGGGTTTGGGTCCATTGGGATTGTGTACAATGCGAGTGATGGGAAGGGGTTAGATCCATTGGGATTGTGGACAATGGGACTGAATGGGAAGAGGTTTGATCCATTGGGATTGTGGACAATGGGAGTGAATGGGAAGGGGTTTGATCCATTGGGATTGTGTACAAAGGGAGTGAATGGGAAGGAGTTTGTGTCCATTTGGATTGTGTACAAAGGGAGTGAATGGGAAGGGGTTTGATCCATTGGGATTGTGTACAAAGGGAGTGAATGGGAAGGAGTATGTGTCCATTGGGATTGTGTACAGTGGGAGTGAATGGGAAGGGGTTTGATCCATTGGAATTGTGTACAACGGGAGTGAATGGGAAGGGGTTTGAGTCCATTGGGATTGTGTACAGTGGGAGTGAATGGGAAGGGGTTTGATCCATTGGGATTGTGTACAGTGGGAGTGAATGGGAAGGGTTTTGAGTCCATTGGGATTGCGGACAATGGGACTGAATGGGAAGGGGTTTGATCCATTAGGAATGTGTACAAAGGGAGTGAATGGGAAGGGGTTTGTGTCCATTGGGATTGTGTACAAAGGGAGTGAATGGGAAGGGGTTTGAGTCCATTGGGATTGTGTACAATGGGAGTGAACGGGAAGGGGCTTGATCCATTGGGATTGTGTACAATGGGAGTGAATGGGAAGAGGTTTGATCCATTGGGATTGTGTACAATGGGAGTGAATGGGAAGAGGTTTGGGTCCATTGGGATTGTGTACTATGGGAGTAAACGGGAAGGGGTTTGGGTCCATTGGGATTGTGGACAATGGGAGTGAATGGGAAGCGGGTTTGATTCATTGGAATTGTGTACAATGGGAGTGAATGGGAAGCGGTTTGTGTCCATTGGGATTGTGTATAATGGGAGTGAATGGGAAGGGATTTGATCCATTGGGATTGTGTACTGTGGGAGTGAATGGGATGTGGTTTGATCCATTAGGATTGTCCATAATGGGAGTGAATGGGAAGGAGTTTGGGTCCATTGGGATTGTGTACAATGCGAGTGATGGGAAGGGGTTTGATCCATTGGGATTGTGGACAATGGAACTGAATGGGAAGAGGTTTGATCCATTGGGATTGTGGACAATGGGAGTGAATGGGAAGGGGTTTGATTCATTGGGATTGTGTACAAAGGGAGTGAATGGGAAGGAGTTTGTGTCCATTGGGATTGTGTACAAAGGGGGTGAATGGGAAGGGGCTTGAGTCAATTGGGATTGTGTACAGTGGGAGTGAATGGGAAGGGGTTTGATCCATTGGGATTGTGTACAAAGGGAGTGAATGGGAAGGAGTTTGTGTCCATTGGGATTGTGTACAGTGGGAGTGAATGGGAAGGGGTTTGATCCATGAGGATTGTGTACAAAGGGAGTGAATCGGCAGGAGTTTGTGTCCATTGGGATTGTGTACAAAGGGAGTGATTGGGAAGGGGTTTGAGTCCATTGGGATTGTGTACAAAGGGAGTGAACGGGAAGGGGTTTGATCCATTGGGATTGTGTACAATGGGAGTGAATGGGAAGAGGTTTGATCCATTGGGATTGTGTACAACGGAAGTGATTGGGAAGGGGTTTGAGTCCATTAGGATTGTCTACAGTGGGAGTGAATGGGAAGGAGTTTGATCCATTGGGATTGTGTACAATGGGAGAGAATGGGAAGAGGTTTGGGTCCATTGGGATTGTGTACAATGGGAGTAAACGGGAAGGGGTTTGGGTCCATTGGGATTGTGGACAATGGGAGTGAATGGGAAGCGGTTTATGTCCATTGGGATTGTGTACAATGGGAGTGATGGGAAGGGGTTTGATCCATTGGGGTTGTGGACAATGGGAGTGAATGGGAAGGGGTTTGATCCATTGGGATTGTGGACAATGGGAGTGAATGGGAAGGGGTTTGATCCATTGGGATTGTATACAATGGGAGTGAATGGGAAACGGTTTTGATCCATTGGGATTGTGTACAATGGGAGTGAATGGGAAAGGGTTTTGATCCATTGGGATTGTGTACAATGGGAGTGAATGGGAAGGGGTTTGATCCATTGGGATTGTGGACAATGGGAGTGAATGGGAAGGGGTTTGATCCATTAGGATTGTATACAATGGGAGTGAATGGGAAGGGGTTTGGTCCATTGGTTTGTGTACAATGGGAGTGATGGGAAGGGATTTGATCCTTTGGGATTGTGCATAATGGGAGTGATGGGAAGGGGTTTGATCCATTGGGATTGTGTACAATGGGAGTGAATGGGAAACGGTTTTGATCCATTGGGATTGTGTACAATGGGAGTGAATGGGAAGGGGTTTGGATCCATTGGGATTGTGTACAATGGGACTGAATGGGAAGTGGTTTGTGTCCATTGGGATTGTGTACAATGGGAGTGATGGGAAGGGGTTTGGATCCATTGGGATTGTGTCCAATGGGAGTGAATGGGAAGGGGTTTGGGTCCATTGGGATTGTGTATAATGGGAGTGATGGGAAGGGGGTTTGATCCATTGGGATTGTGTACAATGGGAGTGAATGGGAAGGGGTTTGATCCATTGGGATTGTGTACAATGGGAGAGAATGGGAAGGGGTTTGGGTCTATTGGGATTGTGGACAATGGGAGAGAATGGGAAGGGGTTTGGGTCTATTGGGATTGTGGACAATGGGAGTGAATGGGAAGCGGTTTGTGTCCTTTGGGATTGGGTACAATGGGACTGAATGGGAAGGGCTTTGATCCATTGGGATTGTGTACAATGGGAGTGAATGGGAAGGGGTTTGATCCATTGGGATTGGGTACAATGGGAGTGAATGGGAAGGGGTTTGATCCATTGGGATTGGGTACAATGGGAGTGAATGGGAAGGGGTTTGGGTCCATTGGGATTGTGAACAATGGGAGTGAATGGGAAGGGGTTTGGGTCCATTGGGATTGCGAACAATGGGAGAGAATGGGAAGGGGTTTGGGTCTATTGGGATTGTGGACAATGGGAGTGAATGGGAAGCGGTTTGTGTCCTTTGGGATTGGGTACAATGGGAGTGAATGGGAAGGGGTTTGGGTCCATTGGGATTGTGTACAATGGGACTGAATGGGAAGGGGTTTGGGTCCATTGGGATTGTGTAGAGTGGGAGTGAATGGGAAGAGGTTTGGGTCCATTGGGATTGTGTACAATGGGAGTAAACGGGAAGGGGTTTGGGTCCATTGGGATTGTGGACAATGGGAGTGAATGGGAAGCGGTTTATGTCCATTGGGATTGTGTACAATGGGAGTGATGGGAAGGGGTTTGATCCATTGGGGTTGTGGACAATGGGAGTGAATGGGAAGGGGTTTGATCCATTGGGATTGTGGACAATGGGAGTGAATGGGAAGGGGTTTGATCCATTGGGATTGTATACAATGGGAGTGAATGGGAAACGGTTTTGATCCATTGGGATTGTGTACAATGGGAGTGAATGGGAAAGGGTTTTGATCCATTGGGATTGTGTACAATGGGAGTGAATGGGAAGGGGTTTGATCCATTGGGATTGTGGACAATGGGAGTGAATGGGAAGGGGTTTGATCCATTGGGATTGTGTACAATGGGACTGAATGGGAAGGGGTTTGGGTCCATTGGGATTGTGTAGAGTGGGAGTGAATGGGAAGAGGTTTGGGTCCATTGGGATTGTGTACAATGGGAGTAAACGGGAAGGGGTTTGGGTCCATTGGGATTGTGGACAATGGGAGTGAATGGGAAGCGGTTTATGTCCATTGGGATTGTGTACAATGGGAGTGATGGGAAGGGGTTTGATCCATTGGGGTTGTGGACAATGGGAGTGAATGGGAAGGGGTTTGATCCATTGGGATTGTGGAAAATGGGAGTGAATGGGAAGGGGTTTGATCCATTGGGATTGTATACAATGGGAGTGAATGGGAAACGGTTTTGATCCATTGGGATTGTGTACAATGGGAGTGAATGGGAAAGGGTTTTGATCCATTGGGATTGTGTACAATGGGAGTGAATGGGAAGGGGTTTGATCCATTGGGATTGTGGACAATGGGAGTGAATGGGAAGGGGTTTGATCCATTAGGATTGTATACAATGGGAGTGAATGGGAAGGGGTTTGGTCCATTGGTTTGTGTACAATGGGAGTGATGGGAAGGGGTTTGATCCATTGGGATTGTGCATAATGGGAGTGATGGGAAGGGGTTTGATCCATTAGGATTGTATACAATGGGAGTGAATGGGAAGGGGTTTGGTCCATTGGTTTGTGTACAATGGGAGTGATGGGAAGGGATTTGATCCTTTGGGATTGTGCATAATGGGAGTGATGGGAAGGGGTTTGATCCATTGGGATTGTGTACAATGGGAGTGAATGGGAAACGGTTTTGATCCATTGGGATTGTGTACAATGGGAGTGAATGGGAAGGGGTTTGGATCCATTGGGATTGTGTACAATGGGACTGAATGGGAAGTGGTTTGTGTCCATTGGGATTGTGTACAATGGGAGTGAATGGGAAGGGGTTTGGATCCATTGGGATTGTGTACAATGGGACTGAATGGGAAGTGGTTTGTGTCCATTGGGATTGTGTACAATGGGAGTGATGGGAAGGGGTTTGGATCCATTGGGATTGTGTCCAATGGGAGTGAATGGGAAGGGGTTTGGGTCCATTGGGATTGTGTATAATGGGAGTGATGGGAAGGGGGTTTGATCCATTGGGATTGTGTACAATGGGAGTGAATGGGAAGGGGTTTGATCCATTGGGATTGTGTACAATGGGAGAGAATGGGAAGGGGTTTGGGTCTATTGGGATTGTGGACAATGGGAGAGAATGGGAAGGGGTTTGGGTCTATTGGGATTGTGGACAATGGGAGTGAATGGGAAGCGGTTTGTGTCCTTTGGGATTGGGTACAATGGGACTGAATGGGAAGGGCTTTGATCCATTGGGATTGTGTACAATGGGAGTGAATGGGAAGGGGTTTGATCCATTGGGATTGGGTACAATGGGAGTGAATGGGAAGGGGTTTGATCCATTGGGATTGGGTACAATGGGAGTGAATGGGAAGGGGTTTGGGTCCATTGGGATTGTGAACAATGGGAGTGAATGGGAAGGGGTTTGGGTCCATTGGGATTGTGAACAATGGGAGAGAATGGGAAGGGGTTTGGGTCTATTGGGATTGTGGACAATGGGAGTGAATGGGAAGCGGTTTGTGTCCTTTGGGATTGGGTACAATGGGAGTGAATGGGAAGGGGTTTGGGTCCATTGGGATTGTGTACAATGGGACTGAATGGGAAGGGGTTTGGGTCCATTGGGATTGTGTAGAGTGGGAGTGAATGGGAAGAGGTTTGGGTCCATTGGGATTGTGTACAATGGGAGTAAACGGGAAGGGGTTTGGGTCCATTGGGATTGTGGACAATGGGAGTGAATGGGAAGCGGTTTATGTCCATTGGGATTGTGTACAATGGGAGTGATGGGAAGGGGTTTGATCCATTGGGGTTGTGGACAATGGGAGTGAATGGGAAGGGGTTTGATCCATTGGGATTGTGGACAATGGGAGTGAATGGGAAGGGGTTTGATCCATTGGGATTGTATACAATGGGAGTGAATGGGAAACGGTTTTGATCCATTGGGATTGTGTACAATGGGAGTGAATGGGAAAGGGTTTTGATCCATTGGGATGGTGTACAATGGGAGTGAATGGGAAGGGGTTTGTTCCATTGGGATTGTGGACAATGGGAGTGAATGGGAAGGGGTTTGATCCATTGGGATTGTGTAGAGTGGGAGTGAATGGGAAGAGGTTTGGGTCCATTGGGATTGTGCACAATGGGAGTAAACGGGAAGGGGTTTGGGTCCATTGGGATTGTGGACAATGGGAGTGAATGGGAAGCGGTTTATGTCCATTGGGATTGTGTACAATGGGAGTGATGGGAAGGGGTTTGATCCATTGGGGTTGTGGACAATGGGAGTGAATGGGAAGGGGTTTGATCCATTGGGATTGTGGACAATGGGAGTGAATGGGAAGGGGTTTGATCCATTGGGATTGTATACAATGGGAGTGAATGGGAAACGGTTTTGATCCATTGGGATTGTGTACAATGGGAGTGAATGGGAAAGGGTTTTGATCCATTGGGATTGTGTACAATGGGAGTGAATGGGAAGGGGTTTGATCCATTGGGATTGTGGACAATGGGAGTGAATGGGAAGGGGTTTGATCCATTAGGATTGTATACAATGGGAGTGAATGGGAAGGGGTTTGGTCCATTGGTTTGTGTACAATGGGAGTGATGGGAAGGGGTTTGATCCATTGGGATTGTGCATAATGGGAGTGATGGGAAGGGGTTTGATCCATTGGGATTGTGTACAATGGGAGTGAATGGGAAACGGTTTTGATCCATTGGGATTGTGTACAATGGGAGTGAATGGGAAGGGGTTTGGATCCATTGGGATTGTGTACAATGGGACTGAATGGGAAGTGGTTTGTGTCCATTGGGATTGTGTACAATGGGAGTGATGGGAAGCGGTTTGGATCCATTGGGATTGTGTCCAATGGGAGTGAATGGGAAGGGGTTTGGGTCCATTGGGATTGTGTATAATGGGAGTGATGGGAAGGGGGTTTCATCCATTGGGATTGTGTACAATGGGAGAGAATGGGAAGGGGTTTGGGTCTATTGGGATTGTGGACAATGGGAGTGAATGGGAAGCGGTTTGTGTCCTTTGGGATTGTGTACAATGGGAGTGATGGGAAGGGGTTTGATCCATTGGGATTGTGTACAATGGGACTGAATGGGAAGGGCTTTGATCCATTGGGATTGTGTACAATGGGAGTGAATGGGAAGGGGTTTGGGTCCATTGGGATTGGGTACAATGGGAGTGAATGGGAAGGGGTTTGGGTCCATTGGGATTGTGTACAATGGGACTGAATGGGAAGGGGTTTGGGTCCATTGGGATTGTGTAGAGTGGGAGTGAATGGGAAGAGGTTTGGGTCCATTGGGATTGTGTACAATGGGAGTAAACGGGAAGGGCTTTGATCCATTGGGATTGTGTACAATGGGAGTGAATGGGAAGTGGTTTGTGTCCATTGGGATTGTGTACAATGGGAGTGATGGGAAGGGGTTTGGATCCATTGGGATTGTGTCCAATGGGAGTGAATGGGAAGGGGTTTGGGTCCATTGGGATTGTGTATAATGGGAGTGATGGGAAGGGGGTTTGATCCATTGGGATTGTGTACAATGGGAGTGAATGGGAAGGGGTTTGATCCATTGGGATTGTGTACAATGGGAGAGAATGGGAAGGGGTTTGGGTCTATTGGGATTGTGGACAATGGGAGAGAATGGGAAGGGGTTTGGGTCTATTGGGATTGTGGACAATGGGAGTGAATGGGAAGCGGTTTGTGTCCTTTGGGATTGGGTACAATGGGACTGAATGGGAAGGGCTTTGATCCATTGGGATTGTGTACAATGGGAGTGAATGGGAAGGGGTTTGATCCATTGGGATTGGGTACAATGGGAGTGAATGGGAAGGGGTTTGATCCATTGGGATTGGGTACAATAGGAGTGAATGGGAAGGGGTTTGGGTCCATTGGGATTGTGAACAATGGGAGTGAATGGGAAGGGGTTTGGGTCCATTGGGATTGTGAACAATGGGAGAGAATGGGAAGGGGTTTGGGTCTATTGGGATTGTGGACAATGGGAGTGAATGGGAAGCGGTTTGTGTCCTTTGGGATTGGGTACAATGGGAGTGAATGGGAAGGGGTTTGGGTCCATTGGGATTGTGTACAATGGGACTGAATGGGAAGGGGTTTGGGTCCATTGGGATTGTGTAGAGTGGGAGTGAATGGGAAGAGGTTTGGGTCCATTGGGATTGTGTACAATGGGAGTAAACGGGAAGGGGTTTGGGTCCATTGGGATTGTGGACAATGGGAGTGAATGGGAAGCGGTTTATGTCCATTGGGATTGTGTACAATGGGAGTGATGGGAAGGGGTTTGATCCATTGGGGTTGTGGACAATGGGAGTGAATGGGAAGGGGTTTGATCCATTGGGATTGTGGACAATGGGAGTGAATGGGAAGGGGTTTGATCCATTGGGATTGTATACAATGGGAGTGAAAGGGAAACGGTTTTGATCCATTGGGATTGTGTACAATGGGAGTGAATGGGAAAGGGTTTTGATCCATTGGGATTGTGTACAATGGGAGTGAATGGGAAGGGGTTTGATCCATTGGGATTGTGGACAATGGGAGTGAATGGGAAGGGGTTTGATCCATTGGGATTGTGTACAATGGGACTGAATGGGAAGGGGTTTGGGTCCATTGGGATTGTGTAGAGTGGGAGTGAATGGGAAGAGGTTTGGGTCCATTGGGATTGTGTACAATGGGAGTAAACGGGAAGGGGTTTGGGTCCATTGGGATTGTGGACAATGGGAGTGAATGGGAAGCGGTTTATGTCCATTGGGATTGTGTACAATGGGAGTGATGGGAAGGGGTTTGATCCATTGGGGTTGTGGACAATGGGAGTGAATGGGAAGGGGTTTGATCCATTGGGATTGTGGAAAATGGGAGTGAATGGGAAGGGGTTTGATCCATTGGGATTGTATACAATGGGAGTGAATGGGAAACGGTTTTGATCCATTGGGATTGTGTACAATGGGAGTGAATGGGAAAGGGTTTTGATCCATTGGGATTGTGTACAATGGGAGTGAATGGGAAGGGGTTTGATCCATTGGGATTGTGGACAATGGGAGTGAATGGGAAGGGGTTTGATCCATTAGGATTGTATACAATGGGAGTGAATGGGAAGGGGTTTGGTCCATTGGTTTGTGTACAATGGGAGTGATGGGAAGGGGTTTGATCCATTGGGATTGTGCATAATGGGAGTGATGGGAAGGGGTTTGATCCATTAGGATTGTATACAATGGGAGTGAATGGGAAGGGGTTTGGTCCATTGGTTTGTGTACAATGGGAGTGATGGGAAGGGATTTGATCCTTTGGGATTGTGCATAATGGGAGTGATGGGAAGGGGTTTGATCCATTGGGATTGTGTACAATGGGAGTGAATGGGAAACGGTTTTGATCCATTGGGATTGTGTACAATGGGAGTGAATGGGAAGGGGTTTGGATCCATTGGGATTGTGTACAATGGGACTGAATGGGAAGTGGTTTGTGTCCATTGGGATTGTGTACAATGGGAGTGATGGGAAGGGGTTTGGATCCATTGGGATTGTGTCCAATGGGAGTGAATGGGAAGGGGTTTGGGTCCATTGGGATTGTGTATAATGGGAGTGATGGGAAGGGGGTTTGATCCATTGGGATTGTGTACAATGGGAGTGAATGGGAAGGGGTTTGATCCATTGGGATTGTGTACAATGGGAGAGAATGGGAAGGGGTTTGGGTCTATTGGGATTGTGGACAATGGGAGAGAATGGGAAGGGGTTTGGGTCTATTGGGATTGTGGACAATGGGAGTGAATGGGAAGCGGTTTGTGTCCTTTGGGATTGGGTACAATGGGACTGAATGGGAAGGGCTTTGATCCATTGGGATTGTGTACAATGGGAGTGAATGGGAAGGGGTTTGATCCATTGGGATTGGGTACAATGGGAGTGAATGGGAAGGGGTTTGATCCATTGGGATTGGGTACAATGGGAGTGAATGGGAAGGGGTTTGGGTCCATTGGGATTGTGAACAATGGGAGTGAATGGGAAGGGGTTTGGGTCCATTGGGATTGTGAACAATGGGAGAGAATGGGAAGGGGTTTGGGTCTATTGGGATTGTGGACAATGGGAGTGAATGGGAAGCGGTTTGTGTCCTTTGGGATTGGGTACAATGGGAGTGAATGGGAAGGGGTTTGGGTCCATTGGGATTGTGTACAATGGGACTGAATGGGAAGGGGTTTGGGTCCATTGGGATTGTGTAGAGTGGGAGTGAATGGGAAGAGGTTTGGGTCCATTGGGATTGTGTACAATGGGAGTAAACGGGAAGGGGTTTGGGTCCATTGGGATTGTGGACAATGGGAGTGAATGGGAAGCGGTTTATGTCCATTGGGATTGTGTACAATGGGAGTGATGGGAAGGGGTTTGATCCATTGGGGTTGTGGACAATGGGAGTGAATGGGAAGGGGTTTGATCCATTGGGATTGTGGACAATGGGAGTGAATGGGAAGGGGTTTGATCCATTGGGATTGTATACAATGGGAGTGAATGGGAAACGGTTTTGATCCATTGGGATTGTGTACAATGGGAGTGAATGGGAAAGGGTTTTGATCCATTGGGATTGTGTACAATGGGAGTGAATGGGAAGGGGTTTGATCCATTGGGATTGTGGACAATGGGAGTGAATGGGAAGGGGTTTGATCCATTGGGATTGTGTACAATGGGACTGAATGGGAAGGGGTTTGGGTCCATTGGGATTGTGTAGAGTGGGAGTGAATGGGAAGAGGTTTGGGTCCATTGGGATTGTGCACAATGGGAGTAAACGGGAAGGGCTTTGGGTCCATTGGGATTGTGGACAATGGGAGTGAATGGGAAGCGGTTTATGTCCATTGGGATTGTGTACAATGGGAGTGATGGGAAGGGGTTTGATCCATTGGGGTTGTGGACAATGGGAGTGAATGGGAAGGGGTTTGATCCATTGGGATTGTGGACAATGGGAGTGAATGGGAAGGGGTTTGATCCATTGGGATTGTATACAATGGGAGTGAATGGGAAACGGTTTTGATCCATTGGGATTGTGTACAATGGGAGTGAATGGGAAAGGGTTTTGATCCATTGGGATTGTGTACAATGGGAGTGAATGGGAAGGGGTTTGATCCATTGGGATTGTGGACAATGGGAGTGAATGGGAAGGGGTTTGATCCATTAGGATTGTATACAATGGGAGTGAATGGGAAGGGGTTTGGTCCATTGGTTTGTGTACAATGGGAGTGATGGGAAGGGGTTTGATCCATTGGGATTGTGCATAATGGGAGTGATGGGAAGGGGTTTGATCCATTGGGATTGTGTACAATGGGAGTGAATGGGAAACGGTTTTGATCCATTGGGATTGTGTACAATGGGAGTGAATGGGAAGGGGTTTGGATCCATTGGGATTGTGTACAATGGGACTGAATGGGAAGTGGTTTGTGTCCATTGGGATTGTGTACAATGGGAGTGATGGGAAGGGGTTTGGATCCATTGGGATTGTGTCCAATGGGAGTGAATGGGAAGGGGTTTGGGTCCATTGGGATTGTGTATAATGGGAGTGATGGGAAGGGGGTTTGATCCATTGGGATTGTGTACAATGGGAGAGAATGGGAAGGGGTTTGGGTCTATTGGGATTGTGGACAATGGGAGTGAATGGGAAGCGGTTTGTGTCCTTTGGGATTGTGTACAATGGGAGTGATGGGAAGGGGTTTGATCCATTGGGATTGTGTACAATGGGACTGAATGGGAAGGGCTTTGATCCATTGGGATTGTGTACAATGGGAGTGAATGGGAAGGGGTTTGGGTCCATTGGGATTGGGTACAATGGGAGTGAATGGGAAGGGGTTTGGGTCCATTGGGATTGTGTACAATGGGACTGAATGGGAAGGGGTTTGGGTCCATTGGGATTGTGTAGAGTGGGAGTGAATGGGAAGAGGTTTGGGTCCATTGGGATTGTGTACAATGGGAGTAAACGGGAAGGGGTTTGGGTCCATTGGGATTGTGGACAATGGGAGTGAATGGGAAGCGGTTTATGTCCATTGGGATTGTGTACAATGGGAGTGATGGGAAGGGGTTTGATCCATTGGGGTTGTGGACAATGGGAGTGAATGGGAAGGGGTTTGATCCATTGGGATTGTGGACAATGGGAGTGAATGGGAAGGGGTTTGATCCATTGGGATTGTATACAATGGGAGTGAATGGGAAACGGTTTTGATCCATTGGGATTGTGTACAATGGGAGTGAATGGGAAAGGGTTTTGATCCATTGGGATTGTGTACAATGGGAGTGAATGGGAAGGGGTTTGATCCATTGGGATTGTGGACAATGGGAGTGAATGGGAAGATGTTTGGGTCCATTGGGATTGTGGACAATGGGAGTGAATGGGAAAGGGTTTTGATCCATTGGGATTGTGTACAATGGGAGTGAATGGGAAGGGGTTTGATCCATTGGGATTGTGTACAATGGGAGTGAATGGGAAAGGGGTTTGGATCCATTGGGATGGTGAACAATGGGAGTGAATGGGAAGGGGTTTGATCCATTGGGATTGTGTACAATGGGAGTGAATGGGAAGGGGTTTGCTCCATTGGTTTGTGTACAATGGGAGTGAATGGGAAACGGTTTTGATCCATTGGGATTGTGTACAATGGGAGTGATGGGAAGGGGTTTGGATCCATTGGGATTGGGGACAATGGGACTGAATGGGAAGGGGTTTGGTCCATTGGTTTGTGTACAATGGGAGTGAACGGGAAGGAGTTTGTGTACATTGGGATTGTGTACACAGGGAGTGAATGGGAAGGGGCTTGAGTTTATTGGGATTGTGTACAGTGGGAGTGAATGGGAAGGGGTTTGATCCATTGGGATTGTGTACAAAGGGAGTGAATGGGAAGGAGTTTGTGTGCATTGGGATTGTGTACAGTGGGAGTGAATGGGAAGGGGTTTGATCCATTGGGATTGTGTACAAAGGGAGTGAACGGGAAGGGGTTTGAGTCCATTGGGATTGTGAACAGTGGGAGTGAATGGGAAGGGGTTTGACCCATTGGGATTGTGTACAGTGGGAGTGAATGGGAAGACGTTTGATCCATTTGGATTGTGCATAATTGAACAGAATGGGAAGGGGTTTGTGTCCATTGGGATTGTGTACAATGGGAGTGAATGGGGTGCGGTTTGTGTTCATTGGGATTGTGTACAATGGGAGTGAATGGGAAGAGGTTTGATCCATTGGGATTGTGTACAATGGGAGTGAATGGGATGCGGTTTGTGTTCATTAGGATTGTGTACAATGGGAGTGAATGGGAAGGGGTTTGGGTCCATTGGGATTGTGGACAATGGGAGTGAATGGGAAGTGGTTTATGTCCATTGGGATTGTGTACAATGGGAGTGATGGGAAGGGGTTTGATCCATTGGGATTGTGGACAATGGGAGTGAATGGGAAGGGGTTTGGGTCAATTGGGATTGTGAACAATGGGAGTGAATGGGAAGGGGTTTGGGTCCATTGGGATTGTGGACAATGGGAGTGAATGGGATGCGGTTTGTGTCCTTGGGATTGTGTGCAATGGGAGTGAATGGGAAGGGGTTTGATCCATTGGGATTGTGTACAATGGGAGTGAATGTGAAGGGGTTTGATCCATTGGGATTGTGGACAATGGGAGTGAATGGGAAGGGGTTTGGGTCCATTGGGATTGTGTATAATGGGAGTGATGGGAAGGGGGTTTGATCCATTGGGATTGTGTACAATGGGAGAGAATGGGAAGGGGTTTGGGTCTATTGGGATTGTGGACAATGGGAGTGAATGGGAAGCGGTTTGTGTCCTTTGGGATTGTGTACAATGGGAGTGATGGGAAGGGGTTTGATCCATTGGGATTGTGTACAATGGGACTGAATGGGAAGGGCTTTGATCCATTGGGATTGTGTACAATGGGAGTGAATGGGAAGGGGTTTGGGTCCATTGGGATTGGGTACAATGGGAGTGAATGGGAAGGGGTTTGGGTCCATTGGGATTGTGTACAATGGGACTGAATGGGAAGGGGTTTGGGTCCATTGGGATTGTGTAGAGTGGGAGTGAATGGAAAGAGGTTTGGGTCCATTGGGATTGTGTACAATGGGAGTAAACGGGAAGGGGTTTGGGTCCATTGGGATTGTGGACAATGGGAGTGAATGGGAAGCGGTTTATGTCCATTGGGATTGTGTACAATGGGAGTGATGGGAAGGGGTTTGATCCATTGGGGTTGTGGACAATGGGAGTGAATGGGAAGGGGTTTGATCCATTGGGATTGTGGACAATGGGAGTGAATGGGAAGGGGTTTGATCCATTGGGATTGTATACAATGGGAGTGAATGGGAAACGGTTTTGATCCATTGGGATTGTGTACAATGGGAGTGAATGGGAAAGGGTTTTGATCCATTGGGATTGTGTACAATGGGAGTGAATGGGAAGGGGTTTGATCCATTGGGATTGTGGACAATGGGAGTGAATGGGAAGATGTTTGGGTCCATTGGGATTGTGGACAATGGGAGTGAATGGGAAAGGGTTTTGATCCATTGGGATCGTGTACAATGGGAGTGAATGGGAAGGGGTTTGATCCATTGGGATTGTGTACAATGGGAGTGAATGGGAAAGGGGTTTGGATCCATTGGGATGGTGAACAATGGGAGTGAATGGGAAGGGGTTTGATCCATTGGGATTGTGTACAATGGGAGTGAATGGGAAGGGGTTTGGTCCATTGGTTTGTGTACAATGGGAGTGAATGGGAAACGGTTTTGATCCATTGGGATTGTGTACAATGGGAGTGATGGGAAGGGGTTTGGATCCATTGGGATTGGGGACAATGGGACTGAATGGGAAGGGGTTTGGTCCATTGGTTTGTGTACAATGGGAGTGAACGGGAAGGAGTTTGTGTACATTGGGATTGTGTACACAGGGAGTGAATGGGAAGGGGCTTGAGTTTATTGGGATTGTGTACAGTGGGAGTGAATGGGAAGGGGTTTGATCCATTGGGATTGTGTACAAAGGGAGTGAATGGGAAGGAGTTTGTGTGCATTGGGATTGTGTACAGTGGGAGTGAATGGGAAGGGGTTTGATCCATTGGGATTGTGTACAAAGGGAGTGAACGGGAAGGGGTTTGAGTCCATTGGGATTGTGAACAGTGGGAGTGAATGGGAAGGGGTTTGACCCATTGGGATTGTGTACAGTGGGAGTGAATGGGAAGACGTTTGATCCATTTGGATTGTGCATAATTGAACAGAATGGGAAGGGGTTTGTGTCCATTGGGATTGTGTACAATGGGAGTGAATGGGGTGCGGTTTGTGTTCATTGGGATTGTGTACAATGGGAGTGAATGGGAAGAGGTTTGATCCATTGGGATTGTGTACAATGGGAGTGAATGGGATGCGGTTTGTGTTCTTTAGGATTGTGTACAATGGGAGTGAATGGGAAGGGGTTTGGGTCCATTGGGATTGTGGACAATGGGAGTGAATGGGAAGTGGTTTATGTCCATTGGGATTGTGTACAATGGGAGTGATGGGAAGGGGTTTGATCCATTGGGATTGTGGACAATGGGAGTGAATGGGAAGGGGTTTGGGTCAATTGGGATTGTGAACAATGGGAGTGAATGGGAAGGGGTTTGGGTCCATTGGGATTGTGGACAATGGGAGTGAATGGGATGCGGTTTGTG
Organism: Scyliorhinus torazame; assembly: GCF_047496885.1. Lineage (NCBI taxonomy): Eukaryota > Metazoa > Chordata > Chondrichthyes > Carcharhiniformes > Scyliorhinidae > Scyliorhinus > Scyliorhinus torazame. The sequence continues at coordinate 25,615,827 of NC_092732.1, read as the reverse complement.
TCCTTGGGATTGTGTGCAATGGGAGTGAATGGGAAGGGGTTTGATCCATTGGGATTGTGTACAATGGGAGTGAATGTGAAGGGGTTTGATCCATTGGGATTGTGGACAATGGGAGTGAATGGGAAGGGGTTTGATCCATTAGGATTGTGTACAAAGGGAGTGAATTGGAAGGGGTTTATATCCATTGGGATTGTGTACAGTGGGAGTGAATGGGAAGGGGTTTCAGTCCATTGGGATTGAGTCCATTGTGAGTTAATGGGAAGGGGTTTGGGTCCATTGGGATTGTGCATAATGGGATTGAATGGGAAGGGGTTTGGGTCCATTGGGATTGTGTACAATGGGAGTGAATAGGAAGGGGTTTGGGTCCATTGGGATTGTGTATAATGGGAGTGATGGGAAGGGGTTTAATCCATTGGGATTGTGTACAATGGGACTGAATGGGAAGGGGTTTGATCCATTGGGATTGTGTACAATGGGAGTGAATGGGAAGGGGTTTGGGTCCATTGGGATTGTGAACAATGGCAGTGAATGGGAAGGAGTTTGATCCATTGTGATTGTGTACAATGGGAGGGAATGGGATGCGGTTTGATCCATTAGGATTGTGCATAATGGGAGTGAATGGGAAGGGGTTTGATCCATTGGGATTGTGTACAGTGGGAGTGAATTGGATGCGGTTTGATCCATTAGGATTGTGCATAATGGGAGTGAATGGGAAGGGGTTTGGGTCCATTGGGATTGTGTACAATGCGAGTGATGGGAAGGGGTTTGATCCATTGGGATTGTGGACAATGGGACTGAATGGGAAGAGGTTTGATCCATTGGGATTGTGGACAATGGGAGTGAATGGGAAGGGGTTTGATCCATTGGGATTGTGTACAAAGGGAGTGAATGGGAAGGAGTTTGTGTCCATTTGGATTGTGTACAAAGGGAGTGAATGGGAAGGGGTTTGATCCATTGGGATTGTGTACAAAGGGAGTGAATGGGAAGGAGTATGTGTCCATTGGGATTGTGTACAGTGGGAGTGAATGGGAAGGGGTTTGATCCATTGGGATTGTGTACAACGGGAGTGAATGGGAAGGGGTTTGAGTCCATTGGGATTGTGTACAGTGGGAGTGAATGGGAAGGGGTTTGATCCATTGGGATTGTGTACAGTGGGAGTGAATGGGAAGGGGTTTGAGTCCATTGGGATTGCGGACAATGGGACTGAATGGGAAGGGGTTTGATCCATTAGGAATGTGTACAAAGGGAGTGAATGGGAAGGAGTTTGTGTCCATTGGGATTGTGTACAAAGGGAGTGAATGGGAAGGGGTTTGAGTCCATTGGGATTGTGTACAATGGGAGTGAACGGGAAAGGGTTTGATCCATTGGGATTGTGTACAATGGGAGTGAATGGGAAGAGGTTTGGGTCCATTGGGATTGTGTACTATGGGAGTAAACGGGAAGGGGTTTGGGTCCATTGGGATTGTGGACAATGGGAGTGAATGGGAAGCGGGTTTGATTCATTGGAATTGTGTACAATGGGAGTGAATGGGAAGAGGTTTGGGTCCATTGGGATTGTGTACTATGGGAGTGAATGGGAAGGGGTTTGGGTCGATTGGGATTCTGTACAAAGGGAGTGAATGGGAAAGGGTTTTGATTCATTGGGATTGTGTACAATGGGAGTGAATGGGAATGGGTTTGATCCATTGGGATTGTGTACAATGGGAGTGATGGGAAGGGGTTTGGATCCATTGGGTTTGTGTACAATGGGAGTGAATGGGAAGGGGTTTGGATCCATTGGGATTGTGTACAATGGGAGTGATGGGAAGGGGTTTGGATCCATTGGGATTGTGTACAATAGGAGTGATGGGAAGGGGTTTGGATCCATTGGGATTGTGGACAATGGGAGTGATGGGAAGGGGTTTGGATCCATTGGTATTGTGTACAATGGGAGTGAATGGGAAGGGGTTTGGATCCATTGGGATTGTGTACAATGGGACTGAATGGGAAGTGGTTTGTGTCCATTGGGATTGTGTACAATGGGAGTGAATGGGAAGGGGTTTGGATCCATTGGGATTGTGTACAATGGGAGTGATGGGAAGGGGTTTGGATCAATTGGGATTGTGTACAAAAGGAGTGATGGGAAGGGGTTTGGATCCATTGGGATTGTGTACAATAGGAGTGATGGGAAGGGGTTTGGATCCATTGGGATTGTGGACAATGGGAGTGATGGGATAGGGTTTGGATCCATTGGGATTGTGTACAATGGGAGTGATGGGAAGGGGTTTGGATCCATTGGGATTGTGTACAATGGGAGTGATGGGAAGGGGTTTGGGTCCATTGGGATTGTGTACAATGGGAGTGAATGGGAAGAGATTTGTGTCCATTGGGATTGTGTCCAATGGGAGTGATGGGAAGGGGTTTGGGTCCATTGGGATTGTGTATAATGGGAGTGATGGGAAGGGGGTTTGATCCATTGGGATTGTGTACAATGGGACTGAATGGGAAGGGGTTTGATCCATTGGGATTGTGTACAATGGGAGTGAATGGGAAGGGGTTTGATCCATTGGGATTGTGTACAATGGGAGTGAATGGGTAGGGGTTTGGGTCCATTGGGATTGTGAACAATGGGAGAGAATGGGAAGGGGTTTGTGTCTATTGGGATTGTGGACAATGGGAGTGAATGGGAAGCGGTTTGTGTCCTTTGGGATTGGGTACAATGGGAGTGAATGGGAAGGGCTTTGATCCATTGGGATTGTGTACAATGGGAGTAAATGGGAAGGGGTTTGATCCATTGGGATTGTGTACACTGGGAGTGAATGGGATGCGGTTTCATCCATTGGGATTGTGGACAATGGGAGTGAATGGGATGCGGTTTGATCCACTAGGATTGTGCATATTGGGAGTGAATGGGAAGGGGTTTGGGTCCATTGGGATTGTGTATAATGGGAGTGAATGGGAAGGGATTTGATCCATTGGGATTGTGTACTGTGGGAGTGAATGGGATGTGGTTTGATCCATTAGGATTGTCCATAATGGGAGTGAATGGGAAGGAGTTTGGGTCCATTGGGATTGTGTACAATGCGAGTGCTGGGAAGGGGTTTGATCCATTGGGATTGTGGACAATGGAACTGAATGGGAAGAGGTTTGATCCATTGGGATTGTGGACAATGGGAGTGAATGGGAAGGGGTTTGATTCATTGGGATTGTGTACAAAGGGAGTGAATGGGAAGGAGTTTGTGTCCATTGGGATTGTGTACAAAGGGGGTGAATGGGAAGGGGCTTGAGTCAATTGGGATTGTGTACAGTGGGAGTGAATGGGAAGGAGTTTGTGTCCATTGGGATTGTGTACAGTGGGAGTGAATGGGAAGGGGTTTGATCCATGAGGATTGTGTACAAAGGGAGTGAATGGGCAGGAGTTTGTGTCCATTGGGATTGTGTACAAAGGGAGTGAATGGGAAGGGGTTTGAGTCCATTGGGATTGTGTACAAAGGGAGTGAACGGGAAGGGGTTTGATCCATTGGGATTGTGTACAATGGGAGTGAATGGGAAGAGGTTTGATCCATTGGGATTGTGTACAACGGAAGTGATTGGGAAGGGGTTTGAGTCCATTAGGATTGTCTACAGTGGGAGTGAATGGGAAGGAGTTTGATCCATTGGGATTGTGTACAATGGGAGTGAATGGGAAGAGGTTTGGGTCCATTGGGATTGTGTACAATGGGAGTAAACGGGAAGGGGTTTGGGTCCATTGGGATTGTGGACAATGGGAGTGAATGGGAAGCGGTTTATGTCCATTGGGATTGTGTACAATGGGAGTGATGGGAAGGGGTTTGATCCATTGGGGTTGTGGACAATGGGAGTGAATGGGAAGGGGTTTGATCCATTGGGATTGTGGACAATGGGAGTGAATGGGAAGGGGTTTGATCCATTGGGATTGTATACAATGGGAGCGAATGGGAAACGGTTTTGATCCATTGGGATTGTGTACAATGGGAGTGAATGGGAAAGGGTTTTGATCCATTGGGATTGTGTACAATGGGAGTGAATGGGAAGGGGTTTGATCCATTGGGATTGTGGACAATGGGAGTGAATGGGAAGGGGTTTGATCCATTGGGATTGTATACAATGGGAGTGAATGGGAAGGGGTTTGGTCCATTGGTTTGTGTACAATGGGAGTGAATGGGAAACGGTTTTGATTCATTGGGATTGTGTACAATGGGAGTGAATGGGAAAGGGGTTTGATCCATTGGGATTGTGCATAATGGGAGTGATGGGAAGGGGTTTGATCCATTGGGATTGTGTACAATGGGAGTGAATGGGAAACGGTTTTGATTCATTGGGATTGTGTACAATGGGAGTGATGGGAAGGGGTTTGATCCATTGGGATTGTGCATAATGGGAGTGATGGGAAGGGGTTTGATCCATTGGGATTGTGTACAATGGGAGTGAATGGGAAACGGTTTTGATCCATTGGGGTTGTGGACAATGGGAGTGAATGGGAAAGGGTTTTGATCCATTGGGATTGTGTACAATGGGAGTGAATGGGAAACGGTTTTGATCCATTGGGATTGTGTACAATGGGAGTGAATGGGAAGGAGTTTGATCCATTGGGGTTATGGACAATGGGAGTGAATGGGAAGGGGTTTGATCCATTGGGATTGTATACAATGGGAGTGAATGGGAAGGGGTTTGGTCCATTGGTTTGTGTACAATGGGAGTGAATGGGAAACGGTTTTGATCCATTGGGATTGTGTACAATGGGAGTGATGGGAAGGGGTTTGGATCCATTGGGATTGTGGACAATGGGACTGAATGGGAAGGGGTTTGGTCCATTGGTTTGTGTACAATGGGAGTGAACGGGAAGGGGTTTGATCCATTGGGATTGTATACAATGGGAGTGAATGGGAAGGGGTTTGGTCCATTGGTTTGTGTACAATGGGAGTGATGGGAAGGGGTTTGATCCATTGGGATTGTGGACAATGGGAGTGAATGGGAAGGGGTTTGGATCCATTGGGATTGTGGACAATAGGAGTGAATGGGAAGGGGTTTGATCCATTGGGATTGTGTACAATGGGAGTGATGGGAAGGGGTTTGGGTCCATTGGGATTGTGTACAATGGGAGTGAATGGGAAGGGATTTGGTCCATTGGTTTGTGTACAATGGGAGTGATGGGAAGGGGTTTGGATCCATTGGGATTGTGTACAATGGGAGTGAATGGGAAAGGGTTTTGATTCATTGGGATTGTGCATAATGGGAGTGAATGGGAAGGGGTTTGATCCATTGGGATTGTGTACAATGGGAGTGAATGGGAAGGGGTTTGGATCCATTGGGATTGTGGACAATGGGAGTGAATGGGAAGGGGTTTGATCCATTGGGATTGTGGACAATTGGGACTGAATGGGAATCGGTTTGTGTCCATTGGGATTGTGTACACTGGGAGTGAATGGGAAGGGGTTTGGATCCATTGGGATTGTGAACAATGGGAGTGATGGGAAGGGGTTTGGGTCCATTGGGATTGTGGACAATGGGAGTGAATGGGAAGGGGTTTGATCCATTGGGATTGTGTACAATGGGAGTGAATGGGAAGGGGTTTGATCCATTGGGATTGTGTACAATGGGAGAGAATGGGAAGGGGTTTGATCCATTGGGATTGTGTACAATGGGAGTGATGGGAAGGGGTTTGGGTCCATTGGGATTGTGTACAACGGAAGTGAATGGGAAGGGGTTTGATCCATTGGGATTGTGTACAATGGGAGTGAATGGGAAGGGGTTTGATCCATTGGGATTGTGTACAAAGGGAGTGAATGGGAAGGGGTTTGATCCATTGGGATTGTGTACAATGGGGGTGATGGGAATGGGTTTGGGTCCATTGGGATTGTGTACAGTGGGAGTGAATGGGAAAGGGTTTTGATTCATTGGGATTGTGTACAATGGGAGTGAATGGGAAGGGGTTTGATCCATTGGGATTGTGTACAATGGGAGTGAATGGGAAGGGGTTTGGATCCATTGGGATTGTGTACAATGGGAGTGATGGGAAGGGGTTTGGGTCCATTGGGATTGTGTACAATGGGAGTGAATGGGAAGGGGTTTGGGTCCATTGGGATTGCGGACCACAGGAGTGAATGGGAAGGGGTTTGATCCATTGGGATTGTGGGCAATGGGAGTGAATGGGAAGGGATTTGGGTCCATTGGGATTATGTCCAATGGGAGTGATGGGAAGGGGTTTGGATTCATTGGGATTGTGTACAATGGGAGTGAATGGGAAGGGGTTTAACCCATTGTGATTGGGTACAATGGGAGTGATCGGGAAGGGGTTTGATCCATTGGGATTGTGTACAGTGGGAGTGAATGGGAAGGGGTTTGATCCATTGGGATTGTGTACAATGGGAGTGATGGGAAGGACTTTGGATCCATTGGGATTGTGTACAATGGGAGTGAATGGGAAGGGGTTTGATCCGTTGGGATTGTGTTCAATGGGGGTGATGGGAAGGACTTTGGATCCATTGGGATTGTGTACAATGGGAGTGAATGGGAAGGGGTTTGATCCATTGGGATTGTGTACAATGGGAGTGAATGGGAAGGGGTTTGATCCATTGGGGTTGTGTACAATGGGAGTGAACGGGAAAAGGTTTGATCCATTGGGATTGTGTACTGTGGGAGTGAATGGGATGTGGTTTGATCCATTAGGATTGTGCATAATGGGAGTGAATGGGAAGGGGATTAGGATTGTGTACAATGCGAGTGATGGGAAGGGGTTTGATCCATTGGGATTGTGGACAATGGGACTGAATGGGAAGAGGTTTGATCCATTGGGATTGTGGACAATGGGAGTGAATGGGAAGGGGTTTGATTCATTGGGATTGTGTACAAAGGGAGTGAATGGGAAGGAGTTTGTGTCCATTGGGATTGTGTACAAAGGGAGTGAATGGGAAGGGGCTTGAGTCTATTGGGATTGTGTACAGTGGGAGTGAATGGTAAGGGGTTTGATCCATTAGGATTGTGTACAAAGGGAGTGAATGGGAAGGGGTTTGAGTCCATTGGGATTGTGTACTGTGGGAGTGAATGGGAAGGGGTTTGATCCATTGGGATTGTGTACAGTGTGAGTGAATGTGAAGGTGTTTGAGTCCATTGGGATGGAGGACAATGGGACTGAATGGGAAGGGGTTTGATCCATTAGGATTGTGTACAAAGGGAGTGAATGGGCAGGAGTTTGTGTCCATTGGGATTGTGTACAAAGGGAGTGAATGGGAAGGGGTTTGAGTCCATTGGGATTGTGTACAATGGGAGTGAACGGGAAGGGGTTTGATCCATTGGGATTGCGTACAATGGGAGTGAATGGGAAGAGGTTTGATCCATTGGGATTGTGTACAACGGAAGTGAATGGGAAGGGGTTTGAGTCCATTGGGATTGTGTACAGTGGGAATGAATGGGAAGGGGTTTGATCCATTGGGATTGTGTACAGTGGGAGTGAATGTGAAGGGGTTTGAGTCCATTGGGATTGAGGACAATGGAACTGAATGGGAAGGGGTTTGATCCATTACGATTGTATACAAAGGGAGTGAATGGGCAGGAGTTTGTGTCCATTGGGATTGTGTACAATGGGAGTGAACGGGAAGGGGTTTGATCCATTGGGATTGTGTACAATGGGAGTGAATGGGAAAGGGTTTTGATCCATTGGGATTGTGTACAATGGGAGTGAATGGGAAGGGGTTTGATCCATTGGGATTGTGGACAATGGGAGTGAATGGGAAGGGGTTTGATCCATTGGGATTGTATACAATGGGAGTGAATGGGAAGGGGTTTGGTCCATTGGTTTGTGTACAATGGGAGTGATGGGAAGGGGTTTGATCCATTGGGATTGTGCATAATGGGAGTGATGGGAAGGGGTTTGATCCATTGGGATTGTGTACAATGGGAGTGAATGGGAAACGGTTTTGATTCATTGGGATTGTGTACAATGGGAGTGAATGGGAAAGGGGTTTGATCCATTGGGGTTGTGGACAATGGGAGTGAATGGGAAAGGGTTTTGATCCATTGGGATTGTGTACAATGGGAGTGAATGGGAAAGGGGTTTGATCCATTGGGATTGGGTACAATGGGATTGAATGGGAAGGGGTTTGGTCCATTGGGATTGTGTACAATGGGAGTGAATGGGAAAGGGGTTTGATCCATTGGGATTGTGTACAATGGGAGTGAATGGGAAACGGTTTTGATCCATTGGGATTGTGTACAATGGGAGTGAATGGGAAAGGGGTTTGATCCATTGGGATTGGGTACAATGGGATTGAATGGGAAAGGGTTTGGTCCATTTGGATTGTATACAATGGGAGTGAATGGGAAGGGGTTTGGTCCATTGGTTTGTGTACAATGGGAGTGAATGGGAAACGGTTTTGATCCATTGGGATTGTGTACAATGGGAGTGATGGGAAGGGGTTTGGATCCATTGGGATTGTGGACAATGGGAGTGAATGGGAAGGGGTTTGATCCAGTGGGATTGTGTACAATGGGAGTGATGGGAAGGGGTTTGATCCATTGGGATTGTGTACAATGGGAGTGATGGGAAGGGGTTTGGGTCCATTGGGATTGTGTACAATGGGAGTGAATGGGAAGGGATTTGGTCCATTGGTTTGTGTACAATGGGAGTGATGGGAAGGGGTTTGGATCCATTGGGATTGTGTACAATGGGAGTGAATGGGAAAGGGTTTTGATTCATTGGGATTGTGCATAATGGGAGTGAATGGGAAGGGGTTTGATCCATTGGGATTGTGTACAATGGGAGTGAATGGGAAGGGGTTTGGATCCATTGGGATTGTGGACAATGGGAGTGAATGGGAAGGGATTTGATCCATTGGGATTGTGGACAATTGGGACTGAATGGGAATCGGTTTGTGTCCATTGGGATTGTGTACACTGGGAGTGAATGGGAAGGGGTTTGGATCCATTGGGATTGTGAACAATGGGAGTGATGGGAAGGGGTTTGGGTCCATTGGGATTGTGGACAATGGGAGTGAATGGGAAGGGGTTTGATCCATTGGGATTGTGTACAATGGGAGTGAATGGGAAGGGGTTTGATCCATTGGGATTGTGTACAATGGGAGTGAATGGGAAGGGGTTTGGATCCATTGGGATTGGGTACAATGGGAGTGAATGGGAAGGGGTTTGATCCATTGGGATTGTGTACAATGGGAGAGAATGGGAAGGGGTTTGATCCATTGGGATTGTGTACAATGGGAGTGAATGGGAAGGGGTTTGTGTCCATTGGGATTGTGTACAACGGAAGTGAATGGGAAGGGGTTTGATCCATTGGGATTGTGTACAATGGGAGTGAATGGGAAGGGGTTTGATCCATTGGGATTGTGTACAAAGGGAGTGAATGGGAAGGGGTTTGATCCATTGGGATTGTGTACAATGGGAGTGATGGGAAGGGGTTTGGGTCCATTGGGATTGTGTACAGTGGGAGTGAATGGGAAAGGGTTTTGATTCATTGGGATTGTGTACAATGGGAGTGAATGGGAAGGGGTTTGATCCATTGGGATTGTGTACAATGGGAGTGAATGGGAAGGGGTTTGGATCCATTGGGATTGTGTACAATGGGAGTGATGGGAAGGGGTTTGGGTCCATTGGGATTGTGTACAATGGGAGTGAATGGGAAGGGGTTTGGGTCCATTGGGATTGTGGACCACAGGAGTGAATGGGAAGGGGTTTGATCCATTGGGATTGTGGGCAATGGGAGTTAATGGGAAGGGATTTGGGTCCATTGGGATTATGTCCAATGGGAGTGATGGGAAGGGGTTTGGATTCATTGGGATTGTGTACAATGGGAGTGAATGGGAAGGGGTTTAACCCATTGTGATTGGGTACAATGGGAGTGATCGGGAAGGGGTTTGATCCATTGGGATTGTGTACAGTGGGAGTGAATGGGAAGGGGTTTGATCCATTGGGATTGTGTACAATGGGAGTGATGGGAAGGACTTTGGATCCATTGGGATTGTGTACAATGGGAGTGAATGGGAAGGGGTTTGATCCATTGGGATTGTGTTCAATGGGAGTGATGGGAAGGACTTTGGATCCATTGGGATTGTGTACAATGGGAGTGAATGGGAAGGGGTTTGATCCATTGGGATTGTGTACAATGGGAGTGAATGGGAAGGGGTTTGATCCTTTGGGGTTGTGTACAATGGGAGTGAACGGGAAGGGGTTTGATCCATTGGGATTGTGTACAATGGGAGTGAATGGGAAGGGGTTTGATCCATTGGGATTGTGTACAATGGGAGTGAATGGGAAGGGGTTTGGGTCCATTGGGATTGTGAACAATGGCAGTGAATGGGAAGGAGTTTGATCCATTGTGATTGTGTACAATGGGAGGGAATGGGATGCGGTTTGATCCATTAGGATTGTGCATAATGGGAGTGAATGGGAAGGGGTTTGATCCATTGGGATTGTGTACAGTGGGAGTGAATTGGATGCGGTTTGATCCATTAGGATTGTGCATAATGGGAGTGAATGGGAAGGGGTTTGGGTCCATTGGGATTGTGTACAATGCGAGTGATGGGAAGGGGTTTGATCCATTGGGATTGTGGACAATGGGACATAATGGGAAGAGGTTTGATCCATTGGGATTGTGGACAATGGGAGTGAATGGGAAGGGGTTTGATCCATTGGGATTGTGTACAAAGGGAGTGAATGGGAAGGAGTTTGTGTCCATTTAGATTGTGTACAAAGGGAGTGAATGGGAAGGGGTTTAACCCATTGTGATTGGGTACAATGGGAGTGATCGGGAAGGGGTTTGATCCATTGGGATTGTGTACAGTGGGAGTGAATGGGAAGGGGTTTGATCCATTGGGATTGTGTACAATGGGAGTGATGGGAAGGACTTTGGATCCATTGGGATTGTGTACAATGGGAGTGAATGGGAAGGGGTTTGATCCATTGGGATTGTGTTCAATGGGAGTGATGGGAAGGACTTTGGATCCATTGGGATTGTGTACAATGGGAGTGAATGGGAAGGGGTTTGATCCATTGGGATTGTGTACAATGGGAGTGAATGGGAAGGGGTTTGATCCTTTGGGGTTGTGTACAATGGGAGTGAACGGGAAGGGGTTTGATCCATTGGGATTGTGTACAATGGGAGTGAATGGGAAGGGGTTTGATCCATTGGGATTGTGTACAATGGGAGTGAATGGGAAGGGGTTTGGGTCCATTGGGATTGTGAACAATGGCAGTGAATGGGAAGGAGTTTGATCCATTGTGATTGTGTACAATGGGAGGGAATGGGATGCGGTTTGATCCATTAGGATTGTGCATAATGGGAGTGAATGGGAAGGGGTTTGATCCATTGGGATTGTGTACAGTGGGAGTGAATTGGATGCGGTTTGATCCATTAGGATTGTGCATAATGGGAGTGAATGGGAAGGGGTTTGGGTCCATTGGGATTGTGTACAATGCGAGTGATGGGAAGGGGTTTGATCCATTGGGATTGTGGACAATGGGACATAATGGGAAGAGGTTTGATCCATTGGGATTGTGGACAATGGGAGTGAATGGGAAGGGGTTTGATCCATTGGGATTGTGTACAAAGGGAGTGAATGGGAAGGAGTTTGTGTCCATTTAGATTGTGTACAAAGGGAGTGAATGGGAAGGGGTTTGATCCATTGGGATTGTGTACAAAGGGAGTGAATGGGAAGGAGTATGTGTCCATTGGGATTGTGTACAGTGGGAGTGAATGGGAAGGGGTTTGATCCATTGGGATTGTGTACAACGGGAGTGAATGGGAAGGGGTTTGAGTCCATTGGGATTGTGTACAATGGGAGTGAATGGGAAGGGGTTTGATCCATTGGGATTGTGTACAATGGGAGTGAATGGGAAGGGGTTTGATCCATTGGGATTGTGTACAGTGGGAGTGAATGGGAAGGGGTTTGGATCCATTGGGATTGTGGACAATGGGAGTGAATGGGAAGGGGTTTGATCCATTGGGATTGTGTACAATGGGAGTGATGGGAAGGGGTTTGGGTCCATTGGGATTGTGTACAATGGGAGTGAATGGGAAGGGATTTGGTCCATTGGTTTGTGTACAATGGGAGTGATGGGAAGGGGTTTGGATCCATTGGGATTGTGTACAATGGGAGTGAATGGGAAAGGGTTTTGATTCATTGGGATTGTGCATAATGGGAGTGAATGGGAAGGGGTTTGATCCATTGGGATTGTGTACAATGGGAGTGAATGGGAAGGGGTTTGGATCCATTGGGATTGTGGACAATGGGAGTGAATGGGAAGGGGTTTGATCCATTGGGATTGTGGACAATTGGGACTGAATGGGAATCGGTTTGTGTCCATTGGGATTGTGAACACTGGGAGTGAATGGGAAGGGGTTTGGGTCCATTGGGATTGTGGACAATGGGAGTGAATGGGAAGGGGTTTGATCCATTGGGATTGTGGACAATTGGGACTGAATGGGAATCGGTTTGTGTCCATTGGGATTGTGTACACTGGGAGTGAATGGGAAGGGGTTTGATCCATTGGGATTGTGTACAACGGGAGTGAATGGGAAGGGGTTTGATCCATTGGGATTGTGTACAGTGGGAGTGAATGGGAAGGGGTTTGATCCATTGGGATTGTGTACAATGGGAGTGATGGGAAGGGGTTTGGATCCATTGGGATTATGTCCAATGGGAGTGATGGGAAGGGGTTTGGATTCATTGGGATTGTGTACAATGGGAGTGAATGGGAAGGGGTTTAACCCATTGTGATTGGGTACAATGGGAGTGATCGGGAAGGGGTTTGATCCATTGGGATTGTGTACAGTGGGAGTGAATGGGAAGGGGTTTGATCCATTGGGATTGTGTACAATGGGAGTGATGGGAAGGACTTTGGATCCATTGGGATTGTGTACAATGGGAGTGAATGGGAAGGGGTTTGATCCATTGGGATTGTGTTCAATGGGAGTGATGGGAAGGACTTTGGATCCATTGGGATTGTGTACAATGGGAGTGAATGGGAAGGGGTTTGATCCATTGGGATTGTGTACAATGGGAGTGAATGGGAAGGGGTTTGATCCTTTGGGGTTGTGTACAATGGGAGTGAACGGGAAGGGGTTTGATCCATTGGGATTGTGTACAATGGGAGTGAATGGGAAGGGGTTTGGGTCCATTGGGATTGTGAACAAAGGGAGTGAATGGGAAGGAGTTTGTGTCCATTTGGATTGTGTACAAAGGGAGTGAATGGGAAGGGGTTTGATCCATTGGGATTGTGTACAAAGGGAGTGAATGGGAAGGAGTATGTGTCCATTGGGATTGTGTACAGTGGGAGTGAATGGGAAGGGGTTTGATCCATTAGGATTGTGCATAATGGGAGTGAATGGGAAGGGGTTTGGGTCCATTGGGATTGTGTACAATGCGAGTGATGGGAAGGGGTTTGATCCATTGGGATTGTGGACAATGGGACTGAATGGGAAGAGGTTTGATCCATTGGGATTGTGGACAATGGGAGTGAATGGGAAGGGGTTTGATCCATTGGGATTGTGTACAAAGGGAGTGAATGGGAAGGAGTTTGTGTCCATTTGGATTGTGTACAAAGGGAGTGAATGGGAAGGGGTTTGATCCATTGGGATTGTGTACAAAGGGAGTGAATGGGAAGGAGTATGTGTCCATTGGGATTGTGTACAGTGGGAGTGAATGGGAAGGGGTTTGATCCATTGGGATTGTGTACAACGGGAGTGAATGGGAAGGGGTTTGAGTCCATTGGGATTGTGTACAGTGGGAGTGAATGGGAAGGGGTTTGATCCATTGGGATTGTGTACAGTGGGAGTGAATGGGAAGGGGTTTGAGTCCATTGGGATTGCGGACAATGGGACTGAATGGGAAGGGGTTTGATCCATTAGGAATGTGTACAAAGGGAGTGAATGGGAAGGAGTTTGTGTCCATTGGGATTGTGTACAAAGGGAGTGAATGGGAAGGGGTTTGAGTCCATTGGGATTGTGTACAATGGGAGTGAACGGGAAGGGGTTTGATCCATTGGGATTGTGTACAATGGGAGTGAATGGGAAGAGGTTTGATCCATTGGGATTGTGTACAATGGGAGTGAATGGGAAGAGGTTTGGGTCCATTGGGATTGTGTACTATGGGAGTAAACGGGAAGGGGTTTGGGTCCATTGGGATTGTGGACAATGGGAGTGAATGGGAAGCGGGTTTGATTCATTGGAATTGTGTACAATGGGAGTGAATGGGAAGAGGTTTGGGTCCATTGGGATTGTGTACTATGGGAGTGAATGGGAAGGGGTTTGGGTCGATTGGGATTCTGTACAAAGGGAGTGAATGGGAAAGGGTTTTGATTCATTGGGATTGTGTACAATGGGAGTGATGGGAAGGGGTTTGGATCCATTGGGTTTGTGTACAATGGGAGTGAATGGGAAGGGGTTTTGATCCATTGGGATTGTGTACAATGGGAGTGAATGGGAAGGGGTTTGATCCATTGGGATTGTGTACAATGGGGGTGATGGGAAGGGGTTTGGATCCATTGGGATTGTGTACAATGGGAGTGATGGGAAGGGGTTTGGATCCATTGGGATTGTGGACAATGGGAGTGATGGGAAGGGGTTTGGATCCATTGGGATTGTGTACAATGGGAGTGAATGGGAAGGGGTTTGGATCCATTGGGATTGTGTACAATGGGACTGAATGGGAAGTGGTTTGTGTCCATTGGGATTGTGTACAATGGGAGTGATGGGAAGGGGTTTGGATCCATTGGGATTGTGTACAATGGGAGTGATGGGAAGGGGTTTGGATCCATTGGGATTGTGTACAATGGGAGTGATGGGAAGGGGTTTGGGTCCATTGGGATTGTGTACAATGGGAGTGAATGGGAAGGGGTTTGATCCATTGGGATTGTGGACAATGGGAGTGAATGGGAAGGGATTTGTGTCCATTGGGATTGTGTCCAATGGGAGTGATGGGAAGGGGTTTGGGTCCATTGGGATTGTGTATAATGGGAGTGATGGGAAGGGGGTTTGATCCATTGGGATTGTGTACAATGGGACTGAATGGGAAGGGGTTTGATCCATTGGGATTGTGTACAATGGGAGTGAATGGGTAGGGGTTTGGGTCCATTGGGATTGTGAACAATGGGAGAGAATGGGAAGGGGTTTGGGTCTATTGGGATTGTGGACAATGGGAGTGAATGGGAAGCGGTTTGTGTCCTTTGGGATTGGGTACAATGGGACTGAATGGGAAGGGGTTTGGGTCCATTGGGATTGTGTACAATGGGAGTGAATGGGAAGGGCTTTGATCCATTGGGATTGTGTACAATGGGAGTAAATGGGAAGGGGTTTGATCCATTGGGATTGTGTACACTGGGAGTGAATGGGAAGCGGTTTCATCCATTGGGATTGTGTACAGTGGGAGTGAATGGGATGCGGTTTGATTCACTAGGATTGTGCATATTGGGAGTGAATGGGAAGGGGTTTGGGTCCATTGGGATTGTGTATAATGGGAGTGAATGGGAAGGGATTTGATCCATTGGGATTGTGTACTGTGGGAGTGAATGGGATGTGGTTTGATCCATTAGGATTGTCCATAATGGGAGTGAATGGGAAGGAGTTTGTGTCCATTGGGATTGTGTACAAAGGGGGTGAATGGGAAGGGGCTTGAGTCAATTGGGATTGTGTACAGTGGGAGTGAATGGGAAGGGGTTTGATCCATTGGGATTGTGTACAAAGGGAGTGAATGGGAAGGAGTTTGTGTCCATTGGGATTGTGTACAAAGGGAGTGAATGGGAAGGGGTTTGATCCATTGGGATTGTGTACAAAGGGAGTGAATGGGAAGGAGTATGTGTCCATTGGGATTGTGTACAGTGGGAGTGAATGGGAAGGGGTTTGATCCATTAGGATTGTGCATAATGGGAGTGAATGGGAAGGGGTTTGGGTCCATTGGGATTGTGTACAATGCGAGTGATGGGAAGGGGTTTGATCCATTGGGATTGTGGACAATGGGACTGAATGGGAAGAGGTTTGATCCATTGGGATTGTGGACAATGGGAGTGAATGGGAAGGGGTTTGATCCATTGGGATTGTGTACAAAGGGAGTGAATGGGAAGGAGTTTGTGTCCATTTGGATTGTGTACAAAGGGAGTGAATGGGAAGGGGTTTGATCCATTGGGATTGTGTACAAAGGGAGTGAATGGGAAGGAGTATGTGTCCATTGGGATTGTGTACAGTGGGAGTGAATGGGAAGGGGTTTGATCCATTGGGATTGTGTACAACGGGAGTGAATGGGAAGGGGTTTGAGTCCATTGGGATTGTGTACAGTGGGAGTGAATGGGAAGGGGTTTGATCCATTGGGATTGTGTACAGTGGGAGTGAATGGGAAGGGGTTTGAGTCCATTGGGATTGCGGACAATGGGACTGAATGGGAAGGGGTTTGATCCATTAGGAATGTGTACAAAGGGAGTGAATGGGAAGGAGTTTGTGTCCATTGGGATTGTGTACAAAGGGAGTGAATGGGAAGGGGTTTGAGTCCATTGGGATTGTGTACAATGGGAGTGAACGGGAAGGGGTTTGATCCATTGGGATTGTGTACAATGGGAGTGAATGGGAAGAGGTTTGATCCATTGGGATTGTGTACAATGGGAGTGAATGGGAAGAGGTTTGGGTCCATTGGGATTGTGTACTATGGGAGTAAACGGGAAGGGGTTTGGGTCCATTGGGATTGTGGACAATGGGAGTGAATGGGAAGCGGGTTTGATTCATTGGAATTGTGTACAATGGGAGTGAATGGGAAGAGGTTTGGGTCCATTGGGATTGTGTACTATGGGAGTGAATGGGAAGGGGTTTGGGTCGATTGGGATTCTGTACAAAGGGAGTGAATGGGAAAGGGTTTTGATTCATTGGGATTGTGTACAATGGGAGTGATGGGAAGGGGTTTGGATCCATTGGGTTTGTGTACAATGGGAGTGAATGGGAAGGGGTTTTGATCCATTGGGATTGTGTACAATGGGAGTGAATGGGAAGGGGTTTGATCCATTGGGATTGTGTACAATGGGGGTGATGGGAAGGGGTTTGGATCCATTGGGATTGTGTACAATGGGAGTGATGGGAAGGGGTTTGGATCCATTGGGATTGTGGACAATGGGAGTGATGGGAAGGGGTTTGGATCCATTGGGATTGTGTACAATGGGAGTGAATGGGAAGGGGTTTGGATCCATTGGGATTGTGTACAATGGGACTGAATGGGAAGTGGTTTGTGTCCATTGGGATTGTGTACAATGGGAGTGATGGGAAGGGGTTTGGATCCATTGGGATTGTGTACAATGGGAGTGATGGGAAGGGGTTTGGATCCATTGGGATTGTGTACAATGGGAGTGATGGGAAGGGGTTTGGGTCCATTGGGATTGTGTACAATGGGAGTGAATGGGAAGGGGTTTGATCCATTGGGATTGTGGACAATGGGAGTGAATGGGAAGGGATTTGTGTCCATTGGGATTGTGTCCAATGGGAGTGATGGGAAGGGGTTTGGGTCCATTGGGATTGTGTATAATGGGAGTGATGGGAAGGGGGTTTGATCCATTGGGATTGTGTACAATGGGACTGAATGGGAAGGGGTTTGATCCATTGGGATTGTGTACAATGGGAGTGAATGGGTAGGGGTTTGGGTCCATTGGGATTGTGAACAATGGGAGAGAATGGGAAGGGGTTTGGGTCTATTGGGATTGTGGACAATGGGAGTGAATGGGAAGCGGTTTGTGTCCTTTGGGATTGGGTACAATGGGACTGAATGGGAAGGGGTTTGGGTCCATTGGGATTGTGTACAATGGGAGTGAATGGGAAGGGCTTTGATCCATTGGGATTGTGTACAATGGGAGTAAATGGGAAGGGGTTTGATCCATTGGGATTGTGTACACTGGGAGTGAATGGGAAGCGGTTTCATCCATTGGGATTGTGTACAGTGGGAGTGAATGGGATGCGGTTTGATTCACTAGGATTGTGCATATTGGGAGTGAATGGGAAGGGGTTTGGGTCCATTGGGATTGTGTATAATGGGAGTGAATGGGAAGGGATTTGATCCATTGGGATTGTGTACTGTGGGAGTGAATGGGATGTGGTTTGATCCATTAGGATTGTCCATAATGGGAGTGAATGGGAAGGAGTTTGTGTCCATTGGGATTGTGTACAAAGGGGGTGAATGGGAAGGGGCTTGAGTCAATTGGGATTGTGTACAGTGGGAGTGAATGGGAAGGGGTTTGATCCATTGGGATTGTGTACAAAGGGAGTGAATGGGAAGGAGTTTGTGTCCATTGGGATTGTGTACAAAGGGAGTGAATGGGAAGGGGTTTGAGTCCATTGGGATTGTGTACAAAGGGAGTGAACGGGAAGGGGTTTGATCCATTGGGATTGTGTACGATGGGAGTGAATGGGAAGAGGTTTGATCCATTGGGATTGTGTACAACGGAAGTGATTGGGAAGGGGTTTGAGTCCATTAGGATTGTCTACAGTGGGAGTGAATGGGAAGGAGTTTGATCCATTGGGATTGTGTACAATGGGAGTGAATGGGAAGAGGTTTGGGTCCATTGGGATTGTGTACAATGGGAGTAAACGGGAAGGGGTTTGGGTCCATTGGGATTGTGGACAATGGGAGTGAATGGGAAGCGGTTTATGTCCATTGGGATTGTGTACAATGGGAGTGATGGGAAGGGGTTTGATCCATTGGGGTTGTGGACAATGGGAGTGAATGGGAAGGGGTTTGATCCATTGGGATTGTGGACAATGGGAGTGAATGTGAAGGGGTTTGATCCATTGGGATTGTATACAATGGGAGTGAATGGGAAACGGTTTTGATCCATTGGGATTGTGTACAATGGGAGTGAATGGGAAAGGGTTTTGATCCATTGGGATTGTGTACAATGGAAGTGAATGGGAAGGGGTTTGATCCATTGGGATTGTGGACAATGGGAGTGAATGGGAAGGGGTTTGATCCATTGGGATTGTATACAATGGGAGTGAATGGGAAGGGGTTTGGTCCATTGGTTTGTGTACAATGGGAGTGATGGGAAGGGGTTTGATCCATTGGGATTGTGCATAATGGGAGTGATGGGAAGGGGTTTGATCCATTGGGATTGTGTACAATGGGAGTGAATGGGAAACGGTTTTGATTCATTGGGATTGTGTACAATGGGAGTGAATGGGAAAGGGGTTTGATCCATTGGGATTGTGTACAATGGGAGTGAATGGGAAACGGTTTTGATCCATTGGGATTGTGTACAATGGGAGTGAAAGGGAAAGGGGTTTGATCCATTGGGGTTGTGGACAATGGGAGTGAATGGGAATGGGTTTGATCCATTGGGATTGTATACAATGGGAGTGAATGGGAAGGGGTTTGGTCCATTGGTTTGTGTACAATGGGAGTGAATGGGAAACGGTTTTGATCCATTGGGATTGTGTACAATGGGAGTGATGGGAAGGGGTTTGGATCCATTGGGATTGTGGACAATGGGACTGAATGGGAAGGGGTTTGGTCCATTGGTTTGTGTACAATGGGAGTGATGGGAAGGGGTTTGGATCCATTGGGATTGTGTACAATGGGAGTGAACGGGAAGGGGTTTGATCCATTGGGATTGTATACAATGGGAGTGAATGGGAAGGGGTTTGGTCCATTGGTTTGTGTACAATGGGAGTGATGGGAAGGGGTTTGATCCATTGGGATTATGTACAGTGGGAGTGAATGGGAAGGGGTTTGGATCCATTGGGATTGTGGACAATGGGAGTGAATGGGAAGGGGTTTGATCCATTGGGATTGTGTACAATGGGAGTGATGGGAAGGGGTTTGGGTCCATTGGGATTGTGTACAATGGGAGTGAATGGGAAGGGATTTGGTCCATTGGTTTGTGTACAATGGGAGTGATGGGAAGGGGTTTGGATCCATTGGGATTGTGTACAATGGGAGTGAATGGGAAAGGGTTTTGATTCATTGGGATTGTGCATAATGGGAGTGAATGGGAAGGGGTTTGATCCATTGGGATTGTGTACAATGGGAGTGAATGGGAAGGGGTTTGGATCCATTGGGATTGTGGACAATGGGAGTGAATGGGAAGGGGTTTGATCCATTGGGATTGTGGACAATTGGGACTGAATGGGAATCGGTTTGTGTCCATTGGGATTGTGTACACTGGGAGTGAATGGGAAGGGGTTCGGATCCATTGGGATTGTGAACAATGGGAGTGATGGGAAGGGGTTTGGGTCCATTGGGATTGTGGACAATGGGAGTGAATGGGAAGGGGTTTGATCCATTGGGATTGTGTACAATGGGAGTGAATGGGAAGGGGTTTGATCCATTGGGATTGTGTACAATGGGAGTGAATGGGAAGGGGTTTGGATCCATTGGGATTGGGTACAATGGGAGTGAATGGGAAGGGGTTTGATCCATTGGGATTGTGTACAATGGGAGAGAATGGGAAGGGGTTTGATCCATTGGGATTGTGTACAATGGGAGTGATGGGAAGGGGTTTGGGTCCATTGGGATTGTGTACAACGGAAGTGAATGGGAAGGGGTTTGATCCATTGGGATTGTGTACAATGGGCGTGAATGGGAAGGGGTTTGATCCATTGGGATTGTGTACAAAGGGAGTGAATGGGAAGGGGTTTGATCCATTGGGATTGTGTACAATGGGGGTGATGGGAAGGGGTTTGGGTCCATTGGGATTGTGTACAGTGGGAGTGAATGGGAAAGGGTTTTGATTCATTGGGATTGTGTACAATGGGAGTGAATGGGAAGGGGTTTGATCCATTGGGATTGTGTACAATGGGAGTGAATAGGAAGGGGTTTGGATCCATTGGGATTGTGTACAATGGGAGTGATGGGAAGGGGTTTGGGTCCATTGGGATTGTGTACAATGGGAGTGAATGGGAAGGGGTTTGGGTCCATTGGGATTGTGGACCACAGGAGTGAATGGGAAGGGGTTTGATCCATTGGGATTGTGGGCAATGGGAGTGAATGGGAAGGGATTTGGGTCCATTGGGATTATGTCCAATGGAAGTGATGGGAAGGGGTTTGGATTCATTGGGATTGTGTACAATGGGAGTGAATGGGAAGGGGTTTAACCCATTGTGATTGGGTACAATGGGAGTGATCGGGAAGGGGTTTGATCCATTGGGATTGTGTACAGTGGGAGTGAATGGGAAGGGGTTTGATCCATTGGGATTGTGTACAATGGGAGTGATGGGAAGGACTTTGGATCCATTGGGATTGTGTACAATGGGAGTGAATGGGAAGGGGTTTGATCCGTTGGGATTGTGTTCAATGGGAGTGATGGGAAGGACTTTGGATCCATTGGGATTGTGTACAATGGGAGTGAATGGGAAGGGGTTTGATCCATTGGGATTGTGTACAATGGGAGTGAATGGGAAGTGGTTTGATCCATTGGGGTTGTGTACAATGGGAGTGAACGGGAAAAGGTTTGATCCATTGGGATTGTGTACTGTGGGAGTGAATGGGATGTGGTTTGATCCATTAGGATTGTGCATAATGGGAGTGAATGGGAAGGGGATTAGGATTGTGTACAATGCGAGTGATGGGAAGGGGTTTGATCCATTGGGATTGTGGACAATGGGACTGAATGGGAAGAGGTTTGATCCATTGGGATTGTGGACAATGGGAGTGAATGGGAAGGGGTTTGATTCATTGTGATTGTGTACAAAGGGAGTGAATGGGAAGGAGTTTGTGTCCATTGGGATTGTGTACAAAGGGAGTGAATGGGAAGGGGCTTGAGTCTATTGGGATTGTGTACAGTGGGAGTGAATGGTAAGGGGTTTGATCCATTAGGATTGTGTACAAAGGGAGTGAATGGGAAGGGGTTTGAGTCCATTGGGATTGTGTACTGTGGGAGTGAATGGGAAGGGGTTTGATCCATTGGGATTGTGTACAGTGTGAGTGAATGTGAAGGTGTTTGAGTCCATTGGGATGGAGGACAATGGGACTGAATGGGAAGGGGTTTGATCCATTAGGATTGTGTACAAAGGGAGTGAATGGGCAGGAGTTTGTGTCCATTGGGATTGTGTACAAAGGGAGTGAATGGGAAGGGGTTTGAGTCCATTGGGATTGTGTACAATGGGAGTGAACGGGAAGGGGTTTGATCCATTGGGATTGCGTACAATGGGAGTGAATGGGAAGAGGTTTGATCCATTGGGATTGTGTACAACGGAAGTGAATGGGAAGGGGTTTGAGTCCATTGGGATTGTGTACAGTGGGAATGAATGGGAAGGGGTTTGATCCATTGGGATTGTGTACAGTGGGAGTGAATGTGAAGGGGTTTGAGTCCATTGGGATTGAGGACAATGGAACTGAATGGGAAGGGGTTTGATCCATTAGGATTGTGTACAATGGGAGTGAATGGGAAGGGGTTTGATCCATTGGGATTGTGGACAATGGGAGTGAATGGGAAGGGGTTTGATCCATTGGGATTGTATACAATGGGAGTGAATGGGAAGGGGTTTGGTCCATTGGTTTGTGTACAATGGGAGTGATGGGAAGGGGTTTGATCCATTGGGATTGTGCATAATGGGAGTGATGGGAAGGGGTTTGATCCATTGGGATTGTGTACAATGGGAGTGAATGGGAAACGGTTTTGATTCATTGGGATTGTGTACAATGGGAGTGAATGGGAAAGGGGTTTGATCCATTGGGGTTGTGGACAATGGGAGTGAATGGGAAAGGGTTTTGATCCATTGGGATTGTGTACAATGGGAGTGAATGGGAAAGGGTTTGGATCCATTGGGATTGTGGACAATGGGAGTGAATGGGAAAGGGGTTTGATCCATTGGGGTTGTGGACAATGGGAGTGAATGGGAAGGGGTTTGGATCCATTGGGGTTGTGGACAATGGGAGTGAACGGGAAGGGGTTTGGATCCATTGGGATTGTATACAATGGGAGGGAATGGGAAGGGGTTTGGTCCATTGGTTTGTGTACAATGGGAGTGAATGGGAAGGGGTTTGATCCATTGGGATTGTGTACAATGGGAGTGAATGGGAAGGGGTTTGATCCATTGGGGTTGTGGACAATGGGAGTGAATGGGAAGGGGTTTGATCCATTGGGATTGTGTACAAAGGGAGTGAATGGGAAGGGGTTTGATCCATTGGGATTGTGTACAATGGGGGTGATGGGAAGGGGTTTGGGTCCATTGGGATTGTGTACAGTGGGAGTGAATGGGAAAGGGTTTTGATTCATTGGGATTGTGTACAATGGGAGTGAATGGGAAGGGGTTTGATCCATTGGGATTGTGTACAATGGGAGTGAATGGGAAGGGGTTTGGATCCATTGGGATTGTGTACAATGGGAGTGATGGGAAGGGGTTTGGGTCCATTGGGATTGTGTACAATGGGAGTGAATGGGAAGGGGTTTGGGTCCATTGGGATTGTGGACCACAGGAGTGAATGGGAAGGGGTTTGATCCATTGGGATTGTGGGCAATGGGAGTGAATGGGAAGGGATTTGGGTCCATTGGGATTATGTCCAATGGGAGTGATGGGAAGGGGTTTGGATTCATTGGGATTGTGTACAATGGGAGTGAATGGGAAGGGGTTTAACCCATTGTGATTGGGTACAATGGGAGTGATCGGGAAGGGGTTTGATCCATTGGGATTGTGTACAGTGGGAGTGAATGGGAAGGGGTTTGATCCATTGGGATTGTGTACAATGGGAGTGATGGGAAGGACTTTGGATCCATTGGGATTGTGTACAATGGGAGTGAATGGGAAGGGGTTTGATCCGTTGGGATTGTGTTCAATGGGAGTGATGGGAAGGACTTTGGATCCATTGGGATTGTGTACAATGGGAGTGAATGGGAAGGGGTTTGATCCATTGGGATTGTGTACAATGGGAGTGAATGGGAAGGGGTTTGATCCATTGGGGTTGTGTACAATGGGAGTGAACGGGAAAAGGTTTGATCCATTGGGATTGTGTACTGTGGGAGTGAATGGGATGTGGTTTGATCCATTAGGATTGTGCATAATGGGAGTGAATGGGAAGGGGATTAGGATTGTGTACAATGCGAGTGATGGGAAGGGGTTTGATCCATTGGGATTGTGGACAATGGGACTGAATGGGAAGAGGTTTGATCCATTGGGATTGTGGACAATGGGAGTGAATGGGAAGGGGTTTGATTCATTGTGATTGTGTACAAAGGGAGTGAATGGGAAGGAGTTTGTGTCCATTGGGATTGTGTACAAAGGGAGTGAATGGGAAGGGGCTTGAGTCTATTGGGATTGTGTACAGTGGGAGTGAATGGTAAGGGGTTTGATCCATTAGGATTGTGTACAAAGGGAGTGAATGGGAAGGGGTTTGAGTCCATTGGGATTGTGTACTGTGGGAGTGAATGGGAAGGGGTTTGATCCATTGGGATTGTGTACAGTGTGAGTGAATGTGAAGGTGTTTGAGTCCATTGGGATGGAGGACAATGGGACTGAATGGGAAGGGGTTTGATCCATTAGGATTGTGTACAAAGGGAGTGAATGGGCAGGGGTTTGTGTCCATTGGGATTGTGTACAAAGGGAGTGAATGGGAAGGGATTTGAGTCCATTGGGATTGTGTACAATGGGAGTGAACGGGAAGGGGTTTGATCCATTGGGATTGCGTACAATGGGAGTGAATGGGAAGAGGTTTGATCCATTGGGATTGTGTACAACGGAAGTGAATGGGAAGGGGTTTGAGTCCATTGGGATTGTGTACAGTGGGAATGAATGGGAAGGGGTTTGATCCATTGGGATTGCGTACAATGGGAGTGAATGGGAAGAGGTTTGATCCATTGGGATTGTGTACAACGGAAGTGAATGGGAAGGGGTTTGAGTCCATTGGGATTGTGTACAATGGGAATGAATGGGAAGGGGTTTGATCCATTGGGATTGTGTACAGTGGGAGTGAATGTGAAGGGGTTTGAGTCCATTGGGATTGAGGACAATGGAACTGAATGGGAAGGGGTTTGATCCATTAGGATTGTGTACAAAGGGAGTGAATGGGCAGGAGTTTGTGTCCATTGGGATTGTGTACAATGGGAGTGAACGGGAAGGGGTTTGATCCATTGGGATTGTGTACAATGGGAGTGAATGGGAAAGGGTTTTGATCCATTGGGATTGTGTACAATGGGAGTGAATGGGAAGGGGTTTGATCCATTGGGATTGTGGACAATGGGAGTGAATGGGAAGGGGTTTGATCCATTGGGATTGTATACAATGGGAGTGAATGGGAAGGGGTTTGGTCCATTGGTTTGTGTACAATGGGAGTGATGGGAAGGGGTTTGATCCATTGGGATTGTGCATAATGGGTGTGATGGGAAGGGGTTTGATCCATTGGGATTGTGTACAATGGGAGTGAATGGGAAACGGTTTTGATTCATTGGGATTGTGTACAATGGGAGTGAATGGGAAAGGGGTTTGATCCATTGGGGTTGTGGACAATGGGAGTGAATGGGAAAGGGTTTTGATCCATTGGGATTGTGTACAATGGGAGTGAATGGGAAAGGGGTTTGATCCATTGGGGTTGTGGACAATGGGTGTGAATGGGAAGGGGTTTGGATCCATTGGGGTTGTGGACAATGGGAGTGAACGGGAAGGGGTTTGGATCCATTGGGATTGTATACAATGGGAGTGAATGGGAAGGGGTTTGGTCCATTGGTTTGTGTACAATGGGAGTGAATGGGAAAGGGTTTGATCCATTGGGATTGTGTACAATGGGAGTGAATGGGAAGGGGTTTGATCCATTGGGGTTGTGGACAATGGGAGTGAATGGGAAGGGGTTTGATCCATTGGGATTGTATACAATGGGAGTGAATGGGAAGGGGTTTGGTCCATTGGGATTGTGGACAATGGGAGTGAATGGGAAGGGGTTTGATCCATTGGGATTGTATACAATGGGAGTGAATGGGAAGGGGTTTGGTCCATTGGTTTGTGTACAATGGGAGTGAATGGGAAACGGTTTTGATCCATTGGGATTGTGTACAATGGGAGTGATGGGAAGGGGTTTGGATCCATTGGGATTGTGGACAATGGGAGTGAATGGGAAGGGGTTTGATCCATTGGGATTGTGTACAATGGGAGTGAACGGGAAGGGGTTTGGTCCATTGGTTTGTGTACAATGGGAGTGAATGGGAAGGGGCTTGATCCATTGGGATTGGGTACAATGGGAGTGAATGGGAAGGGGTTTGATCCATTGGGATTGTGGACAATGGGAGTGAATGGGAAGGGGTTTGATCCATTGGGATTGTGTACAATGGGAGTGAACGGGAAGGGGTTTGGTCCATTGGTTTGTGTACAATGGGAGTGATGGGAAGGGGTTTGATCCATTGGGATTGTGTACAATGGGAGTGATGGGAAGGGGTTTGATCCATTGGGATTGTGGACAATGGGAGTGAATGGGAAGGGGTTTGATCCATTGGGATTGTATACAATGGGAGTGAATGGGAAGGGGTTTGGTCCATTGGTTTGTGTACAATGGGAGTGATGGGAAGGGGTTTGATCCATTGGGATTGTGCATAATGGGAGTGATGGGAAGGGGTTTGGATTCATTGGGATTGTGTACAATGGGAGTGAATGGGAAGGGGTTTGATCCATTGGGATTGTGGACAATGGGAGTGAACGGGAAGGGGTTTGATCCATTGGGGTTGTGGACAATGGGAGTGAATGGGAAGGGGTTTGATCCATTGGGATTGTGTACAATGGAAGTGAATGGGAAAGGGGTTTGATCCATTGGGATTGTGTACAATGGGAGTGAATGGTAAGGGGTTTGATCCATTGGGATTGTATACAATGGGAGTGAATGGGAAGGGGTTTGATCCATTGGGATTGTATACAATGGGAGTGAATGGGAAGGGGTTTGGTCCATTGGTTTGTGTACAATGGGAGTGAATGGGAAACGGTTTTGATCCATTGGGATTGTGTACAATGGGAGTGATGGGAAGGGGTTTGGATCCATTGGGATTGTGGACAATGGGAGTGAATGGGAAGGGGTTTGATCCATTGGGATTGTGTACAATGGGAGTGATGGGAAGGGGTTTGATCCATTGGGATTGTGTACAATGGGAGTGAATGGGAAGGGGTTTGGATCCATTGGGGTTGTGGACAATGGGAGTGAATGGGAAGGGGTTTGATCCATTGGGATTGTGTACAATGGGAGTGAATGGGAAAGGGGTTTGATCCATTGGGATTGTGTACAATGGGAGTGAATGGGAAGGGGTTTGATCCATTGGGATTGTATACAATGGGAGTGAATGGGAAGGGGTTTGATCCATTGGGATTGTATACAATGGGAGTGAATGGGAAGGGGTTTGGTCCATTGGTTTGTGTACAATGGGAGTGAATGGGAAGGGGTTTGATCCATTGGGATTGTGTACAATGGGAGTGATGGGAAGGGGTTTGATCCATTGGGATTGTGTACAATGGGAGTGAATGGGAAGGGGTTTGATCCATTGGGATTGTGTACAAAGGGAGTGAATGGGAAGGGGTTTGATCCATTGGGATTGTGTACAATGGGAGTGATGGGAAGGGGTTTGGGTCCATTGGGATTGTGTACAATGGGAGTGAATGGGAAGGGATTTGGTCCATTGGTTTGTGTACAATGGGAGTGATGGGAAGGGGTTTGGATCCATTGGGATTGTGTACAATGGGAGTGAATGGGAAAGGGTTTTGATTCATTGGGATTGTGCATAATGGGAGTGAATGGGAAGGGGTTTGATCCATTGGGATTGTGTACAATGGGAGTGAATGGGAAGGGGTTTGGATCCATTGGGATTGTGCACAATGGGAGTGAATGGGAAGGGGTTTGATCCATTGGGATTGTGGACAATTGGGACTGAATGGGAATCGGTTTGTGTCCATTGGGATTGTGTACACTGGGAGTGAATGGGAAGGGGATTGGATCCATTGGGATTGTGAACAATGGGAGTGATGGGAAGGGGTTTGGGTCCATTGGGATTGTGGACAAAGGGAGTGAATGGGAAGGGGTTTGATCCATTGGGATTGTGTACAATGGGAGTGAATGGGAAGGGGTTTGATCCATTGGGATTGTGTACAATGGGAGTGAATGGGAAGGGGTTTGGATCCATTGGGATTGGGTACAATGGGAGTGAATGGGAAGGGGTTTGATCCATTGGGATTGTGTACAATGGGAGAGAATGGGAAGGGGTTTGATCCATTGGGATTGTGTACAATGGGAGTGATGGGAAGGGGTTTGGGTCCATTGGGATTGTGTACAACGGAAGTGAATGGGAAGGGGTTTGATCAATTGGGATTGTGTACAATGGGAGTGAATGGGAAGGGGTTTGATCCATTGGGATTGTATACAAAGGGAGTGAATGGGAAGGGGTTTGATCCATTGGGATTGTGTACAATGGGAGTGATGGGAAGGGGTTTGGGTCCATTGGGATTGTGTACAGTGGGAGTGAATGGGAAAGGGTTTTGATTCATTGGGATTGTGTACAATGGGAGTGAATGGGAAGGGGTTTGATCCATTGGGATTGTGTACAATGGGAGTGAATGGGAAGGGGTTTGGATCCATTGGGATTGTGTACAATGGGAGTGATGGGAAGGGGTTTGGGTCCATTGGGATTGTGTACAATGGGAGTGAATGGGAAGGGGTTTGGGTCCATTGGGATTGTGGACCACAGGAGTGAATGGGAAGGGGTTTGATCCATTGGGATTGTGGGCAATGGGAGTGAATGGGAAGGGATTTGGGTCCATTGGGATTATGTCCAATGGGAGTGATGGGAAGGGGTTTGGATTCATTGGGATTGTGTACAATGGGAGTGAATGGGAAGGGGTTTAACCCATTGTGATTGGGTACAATGGGAGTGATCGGGAAGGGGTTTGATCCATTGGGATTGTGTACAGTGGGAGTGAATGGGAAGGGGTTTGATCCATTGGGATTGTGTACAATGGGAGTTATGGGAAGGACTTTGGATCCATTGGGATTGTGTACAATGGGAGTGAATGGGAAGGGGTTTGATCCATTGGGATTGTGTTCAATGGGAGTGATGGGAAGGACTTTGGATCCATTGGGATTGTGTACAATGGGAGTGAATGGGAAGGGGTTTGATCCATTGGGATTGTGTACAATGGGAGTGAATGGGAAGGGGTTTGATCCATTGGGGTTGTGTACAATGGGAGTGAACGGGAAAAGGTTTGATCCAATGGGATTGTGTACTGTGGGAGTGAATGGGATGTGGTTTGATCCATTAGGATTGTGCATAATGGGAGTGAATGGGAAGGGGATTAGGATTGTGTACAATGCGAGTGATGGGAAGGGGTTTGATCCATTGGGATTGTGGACAAGGGGAGTGAATGGGAAGGGGTTTGATTCATTGGGATTGTGTACAAAGGGAGTGAATGGGAAGGAGTTTGTGTCCATTGGGATTGTGTACAAAGGGAGTGAATGGGAAGGGGCTTGAGTCTATTGGGATTGTGTACAGTGGGAGTGAATGGTAAGGGGTTTGATCCATTAGGATTGTGTACAAAGGGAGTGAATGGGAAGGGGTTTGAGTCCATTGGGATTGTGTACTGTGGGAGTGAATGGGAAGGGGTTTGATCCATTGGGATTGTGTACAGTGGGAGTGAATGTGAAGGTGTTTGAGTCCATTGGGATGGAGGACAATGGGACTGAATGGGAAGGGGTTTGATCCATTAGGATTGTGTACAATGGGAGTGAATGGGAAAGGGGTTTGATCCATTGGGATTGTGTACAATGGGAGTGAATGGGAAACGGTTTTGATCCATTGGGATTGTGTACAATGGGAGTGAATGGGAAGGGGTTTGATCCATTGGGATTGTATATAATGGGAGTGAATGGGAAGGGGTTTGGTCCATTGGTTTGTGTACAATGGGAGTGAATGGGAAACGGTTTTGATCCATTGGGATTGTGTACAATGGGAGTGATGGGAAGGGGTTTGGATCCATTGGGATTGTGGACAATTGGGACTGAATGGGAAGGGGTTTGATCCATTGGGATTGTGTACAATGGGAGTGAATGGGAAGGGATTTGGTCCATTGGTTTGTGTACAATGGGAGTGAACGGGAAGGGGTTTGGGTCCATTGGTTTGTGTACAATGGGAGTGAATGGGAAGGGGTTTGGATCCATTGGGATTGTGGACAATGGGAGTGAATGGGAAGGGGTTTGATCCATTGGGATTGTGGACAATTGGGACTGAATGGGAAGGGGTTTGGTCCATTGGGATTGTGGACAATTGGGACTGAATGGGAATCGGTTTGTGTCCATTGGGATTGTGTACAATGGGACTGAATGGGAAGGGGTTTGGATCCATTGGGATTGTGAACAATGGGAGTGAATGGGAAGGGGTTTGGATCCATTGGGATTGTGGACAATGGGAGTGAATGGGAAGGGGTTTGATCCATTGGGATTGTGGACAATTGGGACTGAATGGGAATCGGTTTGTGTCCATTGGGATTGTGTACAATGGGACTGAATGGGAAGGGGTTTGGATCCATTGGGATTGTGAACAATGGGAGTGAATGGGAAGGGGTTTGATCCATTGGGATTGTGTACAATGGGACTGAATGGGAAAGGGTTTGATCCATTGGGATTGTGTACAATGGGAGTGATGGGAAGGGGTTTGGATCCATTGGGATTGTGGACAATGGGAGTGAATGGGAAGGGGTTTGATCCATTGGGATTGTGGACAATTGGGACTGAATGGGAATCGGTTTGTGTCCATTGGGATTGTGTACACTGGGAGTGAATGGGAAGGGGTTTGGATCCATTGGGATTGTGTACAATGGGAGTGATGGGAAGGGGTTTGGGTCCATTGGGATTGTGGACAATGGGAGTGAATGGGAAGGGGTTTGATCCATTGGAATTGTGTACAATGGGAGTGAATGGGAAGGGGTTTGATCCATTGGGATTGTGTACAATGGGAGTGAATGGGAAGGGGTTTGGATCCATTGGGATTGGGTACAATGGGAGTGAATGGTAAGGGGTTTGATCCATTGGGATTGTGTACAATGGGAGAGAATGGGAAGGGGTTTGATCCATTGGGATTGTGTACAATGGGAGTGATGGGAAGGGGTTTGGGTCCATTGGGATTGTGTACAACGGAAGTGAATGGGAAGGGGTTTGATCCATTGGGATTGTGTACAATGGGAGTGAATGGGAAGGGGTTTGATCCATTGGGATTGTGTACAAAGGGAGTGAATGGGAAGGGGTTTGATCCATTGGGATTGTGTACAATGGGAGTGATGGGAAGGGGTTTGGGTCCATTGGGATTGTGTACAGTGGGAGTGAATGGGAAAGGGTTTTGATTCATTGGGATTGTGTACAATGGGAGTGATGGGAAGGGGTTTGATCCATTGGGATTGTGTACAATGGGAGTGAATGGGAAGGGGTTTGGATCCATTGGGATTGTGTACAATGGGAGTGATGGGAAGGGGTTTGGGTCCATTGGGATTGTGCACAATGGGAGTGAATGGGAAGGGGTTTGGGTCCATTGGGATTGTGGACCACAGGAGTGAATGGGAAGGGGTTTGATCCATTGGGATTGTGGGCAATGGGAGTGAATGGGAAGGGATTTGGGTCCATTGGGATTATGTCCAATGGGAGTGATGGGAAGGGGTTTGGATTCATTGGGATTGTGTACAATGGGAGTGAATGGGAAGGGGTTTAACCCATTGTGATTGGGTACAATGGGAGTGATCGGGAAGGGGTTTGATCCATTGGGATTGTGTACAGTGGGAGTGAATGGGAAGGGGTTTGATCCATTGGGATTGTGTACAATGGGAGTGATGGGAAGGACTTTGGATCCATTGGGATTGTGTACAATGGGAGTGAATGGGAAGGGGTTTGATCCATTGGGATTGTGTTCAATGGGAGTGATGGGAAGGACTTTGGATACATTGGGATTGTGTACAATGGGAGTGAATGGGAAGGGGTTTGATCCATTGGGATTGTGTACAATGGGAGTGAATGGGAAGGGGTTTGATCCATTGGGGTTGTGTACAATGGGAGTGAACGGGAAAAGGTTTGATCCATTGGGATTGTGTACTGTGGGAGTGAATGGGATGTGGTTTGATCCATTAGGATTGTGCATAATGGGAGTGAATGGGAAGGGGATTAGGATTGTGTACAATGCGAGTGATGGGAAGGGGTTTGATCCAATGGGATTGTGGACAATGGGAGTGAATGGGAAGGGGTTTGATTCATTGGGATTGTGTACAAAGGGAGTGAATGGGAAGGAGTTTGTGTCCATTGGGATTGTGTACAAAGGGAGTGAATGGGAAGGGGCTTGAGTCTATTGGGATTGTGTACAATGGGAGTGAACGGGAAGGGGTTTGATCCATTGGGATTGCGTACAATGGGAGTGAATGGGAAGAGGTTTGATCCATTGGGATTGTGTACAACGGAAGTGAATGGGAAGGGGTTTGAGTCCATTGGGATTGTGTACAGTGGGAATGAATGGGAAGGGGTTTGATCCATTGGGATTGTGTACAGTGGGAGTGAATGTGAAGGGGTTTGAGTCCATTGGGATTGAGGACAATGGAACTGAATGGGAAGGGGTTTGATCCATTAGGATTGTGTACAAAGGGAGTGAATGGGCAGGAGTTTGTGTCCATTGGGATTGTGTACAATGGGAGTGAACGGGAAGGGGTTTGATCCATTGGGATTGTGTACAATGGGAGTGAATGGGAAGAGGTTTGATCCATTGGGATTGTGTACAACGGAAGTGAATGGGAAGGGGTTTGAGTCCATTAGGATTGTCTACAGTGGGAGTGAATGGGAAGGAGTTTGATCCATTGGGATTGTGTACAATGGGAGTGAATGGGAAGAGGTTTGGGTCCATTGGGATTGTGTACAATGGGAGTAAACGGGAAGGGGTTTGGGTCCATTGGGATTGTGGACAATGGGAGTGAATGGGAAGTGGTTTATGTCCATTGGGATTGTGTACAATGGGGGTGATGGGAAGGGGTTTGATCCATTGGGATTGTGGACAATGGGAGTGAATGGGAAGTGGTTTGTGTTCATTGGGATTGTGTACATTGGGAGTGAATGGGAAGCGGTTTGTGTCCATTGGGATTGTGTACAATGGGAGTGAATGGGAAGGGGTTTGATCCATTGGGATTGTATACAATGGGAGTGAATGGGAAGGGGTTTGGTCATTGGTTTATGTACAATGAAGTGATGGGAAGGGGTTTGATCCATTGGGATTGTGTACAATGGGAGTGAATGGGAAGGTATTTGGATCCATTGGGTTTGTGTACAATGGGAGTGAATGGGAAGGGGTTTGATCCATTGGGATTGTGTACAATGGGAGTGAATGGGAAGAGGTTTGATCCATTGGGATTGTGTACAATGGGAGTGATGGGAAGGGGTTTGATCCATTGGGATTGTGTACAATGGGAGTGATGGGAAGGGGTTTGATCCATTGGGATTGTGTACAATGGGAGTGAATGGGAAGGGATTTGGGTCCATTGGGATTGTGTACAATGGGACTGAATGGGAAGGGGTTTGGGTCCATTGGGATTGGGTACAATGGGAGTGATGGGAAGGGGTTTGGATCCATTGGGATTGTGTACAATGGGAGTGAATGGGAAGTGGTTTGATCCATTGGGATTGTGGACAATTGGGACTGAATGGGAATCGGTTTGTGTCCATTGGGAGTGTGTACACTGGGAGTGAATGGGAAGGGGTTTGATCCATTGGGATTGTGGGCAATGGGAGTGAATGGGAAGGGATTTGGGTCCATTGGGATTATGTCCAATGGGAGTGATGGGAAGGGGTTTGATCCATTGGGATTGTGGACAATGGGAGTGAAGGGGAAAGGGTTTTGATCCATTGGGATTGTGGACAATGGGAGTGAAGGGGAAAGGGTTTTGATCCATTGGGATTGTGTACAATGGGAGTGAATGGGAAGGGGTTTGATCCATTGGGATTGTATACAATGGGAGTGAATGGGAAGGGGTTTGGTCATTGGTTTATGTACAATGAAGTGATGGGAAGGGGTTTGATCCATTGGGATTGTGTACAATGGGAGTGAATGGGAAGGTATTTGGATCCATTGGGTTTGTGTACAATGGGAGTGAATGGGAAGGGGTTTGATCCATTGGGATTGTGTACAATGGGAGTGAATGGGAAGAGGTTTGATCCATTGGGATTGTGTACAATGGGAGTGATGGGAAGGGGTTTGATCCATTGGGATTGTGTACAATGGGAGTGATGGGAAGGGGTTTGATCCATTGGGATTGTGTACAATGGGAGTGAATGGGAAGGGATTTGGGTCCATTGGGATTGTGTACAATGGGACTGAATGGGAAGGGGTTTGGGTCCATTGGGATTGGGTACAATGGGAGTGATGGGAAGGGGTTTGGATCCATTGGGATTGTGTACAATGGGAGTGAATGGGAAGCGGTTTGATCCATTGGGATTGTGGACAATTGGGACTGAATGGGAATCGGTTTGTGTCCATTGGGAGTGTGTACACTGGGAGTGAATGGGAAGGGGTTTGATCCATTGGGATTGTGGGCAATGGGAGTGAATGGGAAGGGATTTGGGTCCATTGGGATTATGTCCAATGGGAGTGATGGGAAGGGGTTTGATCCATTGGGATTGTGGACAATGGGAGTGAAGGGGAAAGGGTTTTGATCCATTGGGATTGTGGACAATGGGAGTGAAGGGGAAAGGGTTTTGATCCATTGGGATTGTGTACAGTGGGAATGAATGGGAATGGGTTTTGATCCGTTGGGATTGTGGACAGTGGGAGTGAATGGGAAGGGATTTGGGTCGATTGGGATTGTGTACGATGGGAGTGAATGGGAAGAGGTTTGATCCATTGGGATTGTGTACAACGGAAGTGAATGGGAAGGGGTTTGAGTCCATTGGGATTGTGTACAATGGGAATGAATGGGAAGGGGTTTGATCCATTGGGATTGTGTACAGTGGGAGTGAATGTGAAGGGGTTTGAGTCCATTGGGATTGAGGACAATGGAACTGAATGGGAAGGGGTTTGATCCATTAGGATTGTGTACAAAGGGAGTGAATGGGCAGGAGTTTGTGTCCATTGGGATTGTGTACAATGGGAGTGAACGGGAAGGGGTTTGATCCATTGGGATTGTGTACAATGGGAGTGAATGGGAAAGGGTTTTGATCCATTGGGATTGTGTACAATGGGAGTGAATGGGAAGGGGTTTGATCCATTGGGATTGTGGACAATGGGAGTGAATGGGAAGGGGTTTGATCCATTGGGATTGTATACAATGGGAGTGAATGGGAAGGGGTTTGGTCCATTGGTTTGTGTACAATGGGAGTGATGGGAAGGGGTTTGATCCATTGGGATTGTGCATAATGGGTGTGATGGGAAGGGGTTTGATCCATTGGGATTGTGTACAATGGGAGTGAATGGGAAACGGTTTTGATTCATTGGGATTGTGTACAATGGGAGTGAATGGGAAAGGGGTTTGATCCATTGGGGTTGTGGACAATGGGAGTGAATGGGAAAGGGTTTTGATCCATTGGGATTGTGTACAATGGGAGTGAATGGGAAAGGGGTTTGATCCATTGGGGTTGTGGACAATGGGTGTGAATGGGAAGGGGTTTGGATCCATTGGGGTTGTGGACAATGGGAGTGAACGGGAAGGGGTTTGGATCCATTGGGATTGTATACAATGGGAGTGAATGGGAAGGGGTTTGGTCCATTGGTTTGTGTACAATGGGAGTGAATGGGAAAGGGTTTGATCCATTGGGATTGTGTACAATGGGAGTGAATGGGAAGGGGTTTGATCCATTGGGGTTGTGGACAATGGGAGTGAATGGGAAGGGGTTTGATCCATTGGGATTGTATACAATGGGAGTGAATGGGAAGGGGTTTGGTCCATTGGGATTGTGGACAATGGGAGTGAATGGGAAGGGGTTTGATCCATTGGGATTGTATACAATGGGAGTGAATGGGAAGGGGTTTGGTCCATTGGTTTGTGTACAATGGGAGTGAATGGGAAACGGTTTTGATCCATTGGGATTGTGTACAATGGGAGTGATGGGAAGGGGTTTGGATCCATTGGGATTGTGGACAATGGGAGTGAATGGGAAGGGGTTTGATCCATTGGGATTGTGTACAATGGGAGTGAACGGGAAGGGGTTTGGTCCATTGGTTTGTGTACAATGGGAGTGAATGGGAAGGGGCTTGATCCATTGGGATTGGGTACAATGGGAGTGAATGGGAAGGGGTTTGATCCATTGGGATTGTGGACAATGGGAGTGAATGGGAAGGGGTTTGATCCATTGGGATTGTGTACAATGGGAGTGAACGGGAAGGGGTTTGGTCCATTGGTTTGTGTACAATGGGAGTGATGGGAAGGGGTTTGATCCATTGGGATTGTGTACAATGGGAGTGATGGGAAGGGGTTTGATCCATTGGGATTGTGGACAATGGGAGTGAATGGGAAGGGGTTTGATCCATTGGGATTGTATACAATGGGAGTGAATGGGAAGGGGTTTGGTCCATTGGTTTGTGTACAATGGGAGTGATGGGAAGGGGTTTGATCCATTGGGATTGTGCATAATGGGAGTGATGGGAAGGGGTTTGGATTCATTGGGATTGTGTACAATGGGAGTGAATGGGAAGGGGTTTGATCCATTGGGATTGTGGACAATGGGAGTGAACGGGAAGGGGTTTGATCCATTGGGGTTGTGGACAATGGGAGTGAATGGGAAGGGGTTTGATCCATTGGGATTGTGTACAATGGAAGTGAATGGGAAAGGGGTTTGATCCATTGGGATTGTGTACAATGGGAGTGAATGGTAAGGGGTTTGATCCATTGGGATTGTATACAATGGGAGTGAATGGGAAGGGGTTTGATCCATTGGGATTGTATACAATGGGAGTGAATGGGAAGGGGTTTGGTCCATTGGTTTGTGTACAATGGGAGTGAATGGGAAACGGTTTTGATCCATTGGGATTGTGTACAATGGGAGTGATGGGAAGGGGTTTGGATCCATTGGGATTGTGGACAATGGGAGTGAATGGGAAGGGGTTTGATCCATTGGGATTGTGTACAATGGGAGTGATGGGAAGGGGTTTGATCCATTGGGATTGTGTACAATGGGAGTGAATGGGAAGGGGTTTGGATCCATTGGGGTTGTGGACAATGGGAGTGAATGGGAAGGGGTTTGATCCATTGGGATTGTGTACAATGGGAGTGAATGGGAAAGGGGTTTGATCCATTGGGATTGTGTACAATGGGAGTGAATGGGAAGGGGTTTGATCCATTGGGATTGTATACAATGGGAGTGAATGGGAAGGGGTTTGATCCATTGGGATTGTATACAATGGGAGTGAATGGGAAGGGGTTTGGTCCATTGGTTTGTGTACAATGGGAGTGAATGGGAAGGGGTTTGATCCATTGGGATTGTGTACAATGGGAGTGATGGGAAGGGGTTTGATCCATTGGGATTGTGTACAATGGGAGTGAATGGGAAGGGGTTTGATCCATTGGGATTGTGTACAAAGGGAGTGAATGGGAAGGGGTTTGATCCATTGGGATTGTGTACAATGGGAGTGATGGGAAGGGGTTTGGGTCCATTGGGATTGTGTACAATGGGAGTGAATGGGAAGGGATTTGGTCCATTGGTTTGTGTACAATGGGAGTGATGGGAAGGGGTTTGGATCCATTGGGATTGTGTACAATGGGAGTGAATGGGAAAGGGTTTTGATTCATTGGGATTGTGCATAATGGGAGTGAATGGGAAGGGGTTTGATCCATTGGGATTGTGTACAATGGGAGTGAATGGGAAGGGGTTTGGATCCATTGGGATTGTGCACAATGGGAGTGAATGGGAAGGGGTTTGATCCATTGGGATTGTGGACAATTGGGACTGAATGGGAATCGGTTTGTGTCCATTGGGATTGTGTACACTGGGAGTGAATGGGAAGGGGATTGGATCCATTGGGATTGTGAACAATGGGAGTGATGGGAAGGGGTTTGGGTCCATTGGGATTGTGGACAAAGGGAGTGAATGGGAAGGGGTTTGATCCATTGGGATTGTGTACAATGGGAGTGAATGGGAAGGGGTTTGATCCATTGGGATTGTGTACAATGGGAGTGAATGGGAAGGGGTTTGGATCCATTGGGATTGGGTACAATGGGAGTGAATGGGAAGGGGTTTGATCCATTGGGATTGTGTACAATGGGAGAGAATGGGAAGGGGTTTGATCCATTGGGATTGTGTACAATGGGAGTGATGGGAAGGGGTTTGGGTCCATTGGGATTGTGTACAACGGAAGTGAATGGGAAGGGGTTTGATCAATTGGGATTGTGTACAATGGGAGTGAATGGGAAGGGGTTTGATCCATTGGGATTGTGTACAAAGGGAGTGAATGGGAAGGGGTTTGATCCATTGGGATTGTGTACAATGGGAGTGATGGGAAGGGGTTTGGGTCCATTGGGATTGTGTACAGTGGGAGTGAATGGGAAAGGGTTTTGATTCATTGGGATTGTGTACAATGGGAGTGAATGGGAAGGGGTTTGATCCATTGGGATTGTGTACAATGGGAGTGAATGGGAAGGGGTTTGGATCCATTGGGATTGTGTACAATGGGAGTGATGGGAAGGGGTTTGGGTCCATTGGGATTGTGTACAATGGGAGTGAATGGGAAGGGGTTTGGGTCCATTGGGATTGTGGACCACAGGAGTGAATGGGAAGGGGTTTGATCCATTGGGATTGTGGGCAATGGGAGTGAATGGGAAGGGATTTGGGTCCATTGGGATTATGTCCAATGGGAGTGATGGGAAGGGGTTTGGATTCATTGGGATTGTGTACAATGGGAGTGAATGGGAAGGGGTTTAACCCATTGTGATTGGGTACAATGGGAGTGATCGGGAAGGGGTTTGATCCATTGGGATTGTGTACAGTGGGAGTGAATGGGAAGGGGTTTGATCCATTGGGATTGTGTACAATGGGAGTGATGGGAAGGACTTTGGATCCATTGGGATTGTGTACAATGGGAGTGAATGGGAAGGGGTTTGATCCATTGGGATTGTGTTCAATGGGAGTGATGGGAAGGACTTTGGATCCATTGGGATTGTGTACAATGGGAGTGAATGGGAAGGGGTTTGATCCATTGGGATTGTGTACAATGGGAGTGAATGGGAAGGGGTTTGATCCATTGGGGTTGTGTACAATGGGAGTGAACGGGAAAAGGTTTGATCCAATGGGATTGTGTACTGTGGGAGTGAATGGGATGTGGTTTGATCCATTAGGATTGTGCATAATGGGAGTGAATGGGAAGGGGATTAGGATTGTGTACAATGCGAGTGATGGGAAGGGGTTTGATCCATTGGGATTGTGGACAAGGGGAGTGAATGGGAAGGGGTTTGATTCATTGGGATTGTGTACAAAGGGAGTGAATGGGAAGGAGTTTGT
The DNA here is from genome assembly GCF_047496885.1 of Scyliorhinus torazame. Lineage (NCBI taxonomy): Eukaryota > Metazoa > Chordata > Chondrichthyes > Carcharhiniformes > Scyliorhinidae > Scyliorhinus > Scyliorhinus torazame. Next base: position 25,576,465 of record NC_092732.1, on the reverse strand, counting down.
GTCCATTGGGATTGTGTACAAAGGGAGTGAATGGGAAGGGGCTTGAGTCTATTGGGATTGTGTACAGTGGGAGTGAATGGTAAGGGGTTTGATCCATTAGGATTGTGTACAAAGGGAGTGAATGGGAAGGGGTTTGAGTCCATTGGGATTGTGTACTGTGGGAGTGAATGGGAAGGGGTTTGATCCATTGGGATTGTGTACAGTGGGAGTGAATGTGAAGGTGTTTGAGTCCATTGGGATGGAGGACAATGGGACTGAATGGGAAGGGGTTTGATCCATTAGGATTGTGTACAATGGGAGTGAATGGGAAAGGGGTTTGATCCATTGGGATTGTGTACAATGGGAGTGAATGGGAAACGGTTTTGATCCATTGGGATTGTGTACAATGGGAGTGAATGGGAAGGGGTTTGATCCATTGGGATTGTATATAATGGGAGTGAATGGGAAGGGGTTTGGTCCATTGGTTTGTGTACAATGGGAGTGAATGGGAAACGGTTTTGATCCATTGGGATTGTGTACAATGGGAGTGATGGGAAGGGGTTTGGATCCATTGGGATTGTGGACAATTGGGACTGAATGGGAAGGGGTTTGATCCATTGGGATTGTGTACAATGGGAGTGAATGGGAAGGGATTTGGTCCATTGGTTTGTGTACAATGGGAGTGAACGGGAAGGGGTTTGGGTCCATTGGTTTGTGTACAATGGGAGTGAATGGGAAGGGGTTTGGATCCATTGGGATTGTGGACAATGGGAGTGAATGGGAAGGGGTTTGATCCATTGGGATTGTGGACAATTGGGACTGAATGGGAAGGGGTTTGGTCCATTGGGATTGTGGACAATTGGGACTGAATGGGAATCGGTTTGTGTCCATTGGGATTGTGTACAATGGGACTGAATGGGAAGGGGTTTGGATCCATTGGGATTGTGAACAATGGGAGTGAATGGGAAGGGGTTTGGATCCATTGGGATTGTGGACAATGGGAGTGAATGGGAAGGGGTTTGATCCATTGGGATTGTGGACAATTGGGACTGAATGGGAATCGGTTTGTGTCCATTGGGATTGTGTACAATGGGACTGAATGGGAAGGGGTTTGGATCCATTGGGATTGTGAACAATGGGAGTGAATGGGAAGGGGTTTGATCCATTGGGATTGTGTACAATGGGACTGAATGGGAAAGGGTTTGATCCATTGGGATTGTGTACAATGGGAGTGATGGGAAGGGGTTTGGATCCATTGGGATTGTGGACAATGGGAGTGAATGGGAAGGGGTTTGATCCATTGGGATTGTGGACAATTGGGACTGAATGGGAATCGGTTTGTGTCCATTGGGATTGTGTACACTGGGAGTGAATGGGAAGGGGTTTGGATCCATTGGGATTGTGTACAATGGGAGTGATGGGAAGGGGTTTGGGTCCATTGGGATTGTGGACAATGGGAGTGAATGGGAAGGGGTTTGATCCATTGGAATTGTGTACAATGGGAGTGAATGGGAAGGGGTTTGATCCATTGGGATTGTGTACAATGGGAGTGAATGGGAAGGGGTTTGGATCCATTGGGATTGGGTACAATGGGAGTGAATGGTAAGGGGTTTGATCCATTGGGATTGTGTACAATGGGAGAGAATGGGAAGGGGTTTGATCCATTGGGATTGTGTACAATGGGAGTGATGGGAAGGGGTTTGGGTCCATTGGGATTGTGTACAACGGAAGTGAATGGGAAGGGGTTTGATCCATTGGGATTGTGTACAATGGGAGTGAATGGGAAGGGGTTTGATCCATTGGGATTGTGTACAAAGGGAGTGAATGGGAAGGGGTTTGATCCATTGGGATTGTGTACAATGGGAGTGATGGGAAGGGGTTTGGGTCCATTGGGATTGTGTACAGTGGGAGTGAATGGGAAAGGGTTTTGATTCATTGGGATTGTGTACAATGGGAGTGATGGGAAGGGGTTTGATCCATTGGGATTGTGTACAATGGGAGTGAATGGGAAGGGGTTTGGATCCATTGGGATTGTGTACAATGGGAGTGATGGGAAGGGGTTTGGGTCCATTGGGATTGTGCACAATGGGAGTGAATGGGAAGGGGTTTGGGTCCATTGGGATTGTGGACCACAGGAGTGAATGGGAAGGGGTTTGATCCATTGGGATTGTGGGCAAAGGGAGTGAATGGGAAGGGATTTGGGTCCATTGGGATTATGTCCAATGGGAGTGATGGGAAGGGGTTTGGATTCATTGGGATTGTGTACAATGGGAGTGAATGGGAAGGGGTTTAACCCATTGTGATTGGGTACAATGGGAGTGATCGGGAAGGGGTTTGATCCATTGGGATTGTGTACAGTGGGAGTGAATGGGAAGGGGTTTGATCCATTGGGATTGTGTACAATGGGAGTGATGGGAAGGACTTTGGATCCATTGGGATTGTGTACAATGGGAGTGAATGGGAAGGGGTTTGATCCATTGGGATTGTGTTCAATGGGAGTGATGGGAAGGACTTTGGATACATTGGGATTGTGTACAATGGGAGTGAATGGGAAGGGGTTTGATCCATTGGGATTGTGTACAATGGGAGTGAATGGGAAGGGGTTTGATCCATTGGGGTTGTGTACAATGGGAGTGAACGGGAAAAGGTTTGATCCATTGGGATTGTGTACTGTGGGAGTGAATGGGATGTGGTTTGATCCATTAGGATTGTGCATAATGGGAGTGAATGGGAAGGGGATTAGGATTGTGTACAATGCGAGTGATGGGAAGGGGTTTGATCCAATGGGATTGTGGACAATGGGAGTGAATGGGAAGGGGTTTGATTCATTGGGATTGTGTACAAAGGGAGTGAATGGGAAGGAGTTTGTGTCCATTGGGATTGTGTACAAAGGGAGTGAATGGGAAGGGGCTTGAGTCTATTGGGATTGTGTACAATGGGAGTGAACGGGAAGGGGTTTGATCCATTGGGATTGCGTACAATGGGAGTGAATGGGAAGAGGTTTGATCCATTGGGATTGTGTACAACGGAAGTGAATGGGAAGGGGTTTGAGTCCATTGGGATTGTGTACAGTGGGAATGAATGGGAAGGGGTTTGATCCATTGGGATTGTGTACAGTGGGAGTGAATGTGAAGGGGTTTGAGTCCATTGGGATTGAGGACAATGGAACTGAATGGGAAGGGGTTTGATCCATTAGGATTGTGTACAAAGGGAGTGAATGGGCATGAGTTTGTGTCCATTGGGATTGTGTACAATGGGAGTGAACGGGAAGGGGTTTGATCCATTGGGATTGTGTACAATGGGAGTGAATGGGAAGAGGTTTGATCCATTGGGATTGTGTACAACGGAAGTGAATGGGAAGGGGTTTGAGTCCATTAGGATTGTCTACAGTGGGAGTGAATGGGAAGGAGTTTGATCCATTGGGATTGTGTACAATGGGAGTGAATGGGAAGAGGTTTGGGTCCATTGGGATTGTGTACAATGGGAGTAAACGGGAAGGGGTTTGGGTCCATTGGGATTGTGGACAATGGGAGTGAATGGGAAGTGGTTTATGTCCATTGGGATTGTGTACAATGGGGGTGATGGGAAGGGGTTTGATCCATTGGGATTGTGGACAATGGGAGTGAATGGGAAGTGGTTTGTGTTCATTGGGATTGTGTACATTGGGAGTGAATGGGAAGCGGTTTGTGTCCATTGGGATTGTGTACAATGGGAGTGAATGGGAAGGGGTTTGATCCATTGGGATTGTATACAATGGGAGTGAATGGGAAGGGGTTTGGTCATTGGTTTATGTACAATGAAGTGATGGGAAGGGGTTTGATCCATTGGGATTGTGTACAATGGGAGTGAATGGGAAGGTATTTGGATCCATTGGGTTTGTGTACAATGGGAGTGAATGGGAAGGGGTTTGATCCATTGGGATTGTGTACAATGGGAGTGAATGGGAAGAGGTTTGATCCATTGGGATTGTGTACAATGGGAGTGATGGGAAGGGGTTTGATCCATTGGGATTGTGTACAATGGGAGTGATGGGAAGGGGTTTGATCCATTGGGATTGTGTACAATGGGAGTGAATGGGAAGGGATTTGGGTCCATTGGGATTGTGTACAATGGGACTGAATGGGAAGGGGTTTGGGTCCATTGGGATTGGGTACAATGGGAGTGATGGGAAGGGGTTTGGATCCATTGGGATTGTGTACAATGGGAGTGAATGGGAAGCGGTTTGATCCATTGGGATTGTGGACAATTGGGACTGAATGGGAATCGGTTTGTGTCCATTGGGAGTGTGTACACTGGGAGTGAATGGGAAGGGGTTTGATCCATTGGGATTGTGGGCAATGGGAGTGAATGGGAAGGGATTTGGGTCCATTGGGATTATGTCCAATGGGAGTGATGGGAAGGGGTTTGATCCATTGGGATTGTGGACAATGGGAGTGAAGGGGAAAGGGTTTTGATCCATTGGGATTGTGGACAATGGGAGTGAAGGGGAAAGGGTTTTGATCCATTGGGATTGTGTACAGTGGGAATGAATGGGAATGGGTTTTGATCCGTTGGGATTGTGGACAGTGGGAGTGAATGGGAAGGGATTTGGGTCGATTGGGATTGTGTACAGTGGGAGTGATGGGAAGGGGTTTGATCCATTTGGATTCTGGACAATGGGAGTGAACGGGAAAGGGTTTTGATTCATTGGGATTCTGTACAAAGGGAGTGAATGGGAATGGGTTTTGATCCTTGTGATTGTGGACAATGGGAGTGAATGGGAAGGGATTTGATCCATTGGGATTCTGTACAAAGGGAGTGAATGGGAAGGGGTTTGGGTCCATTGGGATTGTGTCCAATGGGAGTGAATGGGAAGGGGTTTGATTCATTGGGATTCTGTACAAAGGCACTGAATGGGAAGGGGTTTGGGTCCATTGGGATTGTGTACAATGGGAGTTAATGGGAAGCGGTTTGATCAATTGGGATTGTGTACAATGGGAGTGAACGGGAAAGGGTTTGGATTCATTGGGATTGTGTACAATGGGAATGATGGGAAGGGGTTTGGATCCATTGGGATTGGGTACCATGGGACTGAATGGGAAGGGGTTTAACCCATTGTGATTGGGTACAATGGGAGTGAACGGGAAGGGGTTTTATCCATTGGGATTGTGTACAATGGGAGTGAATGGGAAGGGGTTTGATCCATTGGGATTGTGTACAATGGGAGTGATGGGAAGGACTTTGGATCCATTGGGATTGTGTACAATGGGAGTGAATGGGAAGGGGTTTGATCCATTGGGATTGTGTACAATGGGAGTGAATGGGAAGAGGTTTGATCCAATGGGGTTGTGTACAATGGGAGTGAACGGGAAAGGGTTTGATCCATTGGGATTGTGTACAGTGGGAATGAATGGGAATGGGTTTTGATCCGTTGGGATTGTGGACAGTGGGAGTGAATGGGAAGGGATTTGGGTCCATTGCGATTGTGTACAATGGGAGTGATGGGAAGGGGTTTGATCCATTGGGATTCTGGACAATGGGGGTGAACGGGAAAGGGTTTTGCTTCATTGGGATTCTGTACAAAGGGAGTGAATGGGAATGGGTTTTGATCCGTTCGGATTGTGGACAATGGGAGTGAATGGGAAGGGATTTGATCCATTAGGATTCTGTACAAAGGGAGTGAATGGGAAGGGGTATGGGTCCATTGGGATTCTGTACAATGAGAGTGAATGGGAATGGGTTTGGGTCCATTGGGATTGTGTACAATGGAAGTGAATGGGAAGTGGTTTGATCCATTGGGATTGTGTACAATGGGAGTGAATGGGAAAGGGTTTGGATTCATTGGGATTGTGTACAATGGGAGTGATGGGAAGGGGTTTGGATTCATTGGGATTGTGTACAATGGGAGTGATGGGAAGGGGTTTGGATCCAATGGGATTGTGTACAATGGGAGTGAATGGGAAGGGGTTTGGGTCCATTGGGATTCTGTACAAAGAGAGTGAATGGGAAGGGGTTTGGATTCATTGGGATTGTGTACAATGGGAGTGATGGGAAGGGGTGTGGATCCATTGGGATTGTGGACAATGGGACTGAATGGGAAGGGGTTTGATCCATTGGGATTGTGGACAATTGGGACTGAATGGGAATCGGTTTGTGTCCATTGGGATTGTGTACACTGGGAGTGAATGGGAAGGGGTTTGATCCATTGGGATTGTGGGCAATGGGAGTGAATGGGAAGGGATTTGGGTCCATTGGGATTATGTCCAATGGGAGTGATGGGAAGGGGTTTGGATCCATTGGGATTGTGGACAATGGGACTGAAGGGGAAAGGGTTTTGATCCATTGGGATTGTGTACAGTGGGAATGAATGGGAATGGGTTTTGATCCGTTGGGATTGTGGACAGTGGGAGTGAATGGGAAGGGATTTGATCCATTGGGATTCTGTACAAAGGGAGTGAATGGGAAGGGGTTTGGGTCCATTGGGATTCTGTACAATGGGAGTGAATGTGAACGGGTTTGATTCATTGGGATTCTGTACAAAGGCAGTGAATGGGAATGGGTTTGGGACCATTGGGATTGTGTACAATGGGAGTGAATGGGAAGGGGTTTGGGTCCATTGGGATTGTGTACAATGGGAATGAATGGGAAGTGGTTTGATCCATTGGGATTGTGTACAATGGGAGTGAATGGGAAAGGGTTTGGATTCATTGGGATGGTGTACAATGGGAGTGAATGGGAAGGGGTTTGATCCATTGGGATTGTGTATAATGGGAGTGATGGGAAGGGGTTTGGATCCATTGGGATTGGGTAAAATGGGAGTGAACGGGAAGGGGTTTGATCCATTGGGATTGTGTACAATGGGAGTGAATGGGAAGGGGTTTGATCCATTGGGATTGGTAACATTGGGAGCGATGGGAAGGACTTTGGATCCATTGGGATTGTGTACAATGGGAGTGAATGGGAAGGGGTTTGGTCCATTGGGATTGTGTACAATGGGAGTGAATGGGAAGCGGTTTGGATCCATTGGGATTGGGTACAATGGGAGTGAATGGGAAGGGGTTTGATCCATTGGGATTGTGTACAATGGGAGTGAATTGGAAGGGGTTTGGATCCATTGGGATTGGGTACAATGGGAGTGAATGGGAAGGGGTTTGATCCATTGGGATTGTGTACAATGGGAGTGAATGGGAAGGGGTTTGATCCATGCGGATTGGGTACAATGGGAGTGAATGGGAAGGGGTTTGATCCATTGGGATTGTGTACAATGGGAGTGAATGGGAAGGGGTCTGATCCATTGGGATTGGGTACAATGGGAGTGAATGGGAAGGGGTTTGATCCATTGGGATTGGGTACAATGGGAGTGAATGGGAAGGGGCTTGATCCATTGGGATTGTGTACAATGGGAGTGAATGGGAAGGGGTTTGATCCATTGGGATTGGGTACAATGGGAGTGAATGGGAAGGGGTTTGATCCATTGGGATTGTGTACAATGGGAGTGAATGGGAAGGGGTCTGATCCATTGGGATTGGGTACAATGGGAGTGAATGGGAAGGGGTTTGATCCATTGGGATTGGGTACAATGGGAGTGAATGGGAAGGGGCTTGATCCATTGGGATTGTGTACAATGGGAGTGAATGGGAAGGGGTTTGATCCATTGGGATTGGGTACAATGGGAGTGAATGGGAAGGGGTTTGATCCATTGAGATTGTGTACAATGGGAGTGAATGGGAAGGGGTTTGATCCATTGGGATTGTGTACAATGGGAGTGAATGGGAAGGGGTTTAATTCATTGGGATTGTGTACAATGGGAGTGAATGGGAAGGGGTTTGATCCATTGGTATTGTGTGCAATGGGAGTGAATGGGAAGGGGTTTGATCCATTGGGATTGTGGACAATGGGAGTGAATGGGAAGGGGTTTGATCCATTGGGATTGGGTACAATGGGAGTGAACGGGAAGGGGTTTGTTCCGTGGGGATTGTGTACAGTGGGAGTGAATGGGAAGAGGTTTGATCCATTGGGATTGTGGACAATGGGAGTGAATGGGAAGGGGTTTGTGTCCATTGGGATTGTGTACAGTGGGAGTGAATGGGAAGGGGTTTGAGTCCATTGGGATTGAGTCCATTGTGAGTGAATGGGAAGGGATTTGGGTCCATTGGGATTGTGCATAATGGGATTGAATGGGAAGGGGTTTGGGTCCATTGGGATTCTGTACAATGAGAGTGAATGGGAATGGGTTTGATTCATTGGGATTCTGTACAAAGGCAGTGAATGGGAAGGGGTTTGGGACCATTGGGGTTGTGTACAATGGGAGTGAACGGGAAAGGGTTTGATCCATTGGGATTGTGTACAGTGGGAATGAATGGGAATGGGTTTTGATCCGTTGGGATTGTGGACAGTGGGAGTGAATGGGAAGGGATTTGGGTCCATTGCGATTGTGTACAATGGGAGTGATGGGAAGGGGTTTGATCCATTGGGATTCTGGACAATGGGGGTGAACGGGAAAGGGTTTTGCTTCATTGGGATTCTGTACAAAGGGAGTGAATGGGAATGGGTTTTGATCCGTTAGGATTGTGGACAATGGGAGTGAATGGGAAGGGATTTGATCCATTGGGATTCTGTACAAAGGGAGTGAATGGGAAGGGGTTTGGGTCCATTGGGATTCTGTACAATGAGAGTGAATGGGAATGGGTTTGATTCATTGGGATTCTGTACAAAGGCAGTGAATGGGAAGGGGTTTGGGACCATTGGGATTGTGTACAATGGGTGTGAATGGGAAAGGGTTTGGATTCATTGGGATTGTGTACAATGGGAGTGATGGGAAGGGGTTTGGATCCATTGGGATTGGGTAAAATGGGAGTGAACGGGAAGGGGTTTGATCCATTGGGATTGTGTACAATGGGAGTGAATGGGAAGGGGTTTGATCCATTGGGATTGGTAACATTGGGAGCGATGGGAAGGACTTTGGATCCATTGGGATTGTGTACAATGGGAGTGAATGGGAAGGAGTTTGATCCATTGGGATTGTGTACAATGGGAGTGAATTGGAAGGGATTTGATCCATTGGGATTGTGGACAATGGGAGTGAATGGGAAGGGGTTTGATCCATTGGGATTGTGTACAATGGGAGTGAATGGGAAGGGATTTGATCCATTGGGATTGTGTACAATGGGAGTGAATGGGAAGGGGTTTGATCCATTGGGATTGTGTACAGTGGGATTGAACGGGAAGGGGTTTGATCCATGCGGATTGGGTACAATGGGAGTGAATGGGAAGGGGTTTGATCCATTGGGATTGTGTACAATGGGAGTGAATGGGAAGGGATTTGATCCATTGGGATTGTGTACAATGGGAGTGAATGGGAAGGGGTCTGATCCATTGGGATTGGGTACAATGGGAGTGAATGGGAAGGGGTTTGATCCATTGGGATTGGGTACAATGGGAGTGAATGGGAAGGGGCTTGATCCATTGGGATTGTGTACAATGGGAGTGAATGGGAAGGGGTTTGATCCATTGGGATTGGGTACAATGGGAGTGAATGGGAAGGGGTTTGATCCATTGAGATTGTGTACAATGGGAGTGAATGGGAAGGGGTTTGATCCATTGGGATTGTGTACAATGGGAGTGAATGGGAAGGGGTTTAATCCATTGGGATTGTGTACAATGGGAGTGAATGGGAAGGGGTTTGATCCATTGGTATTGTGTGCAATGGGAGTGAATGGGAAGGGGTTTGATCCATTGGGATTGTGGACAATGGGAGTGAATGGGAAGGGGTTTGATCCATTGGGATTGGGTACAATGTGAGTGAACGGGAAGGGGTTTGTTCCGTGGGGATTGTGTACAGTGGGAGTGAATGGGAAGAGGTTTGATCCATTGGGATTGTGGACAATGGGAGTGAATGGGAAGGGGTTTGTGTCCATTGGGATTGTGTACAGTGGGAGTGAATGGGAAGGGGTTTGAGTCCATTGGGATTGAGTCCATTGTGAGTGAATGGGAAGGGATTTGGGTCCATTGGGATTGTGCATAATGGGATTGAATGGGAAGGGGTTTGGGTCCATTGGGATTCTGTACAATGAGAGTGAATGGGAATGGGTTTGATTCATTGGGATTCTGTACAAAGGCAGTGAATGGGAAGGGGTTTGGGACCATTGGGGTTGTGTACAATGGGAGTGAACGGGAAAGGGTTTGATCCATTGGGATTGTGTACAGTGGGAATGAATGGGAATGGGTTTTGATCCGTTGGGATTGTGGACAGTGGGAGTGAATGGGAAGGGATTTGGGTCCATTGCGATTGTGTACAATGGGAGTGATGGGAAGGGGTTTGATCCATTGGGATTCTGGACAATGGGGGTGAACGGGAAAGGGTTTTGCTTCATTGGGATTCTGTACAAAGGGAGTGAATGGGAATGGGTTTTGATCCGTTAGGATTGTGGACAATGGGAGTGAATGGGAAGGGATTTGATCCATTGGGATTCTGTACAAAGGGAGTGAATGGGAAGGGGTTTGGGTCCATTGGGATTCTGTACAATGAGAGTGAATGGGAATGGGTTTGATTCATTGGGATTCTGTACAAATGCAGTGAATGGGAAGGGGTTTGGGACCATTGGGATTGTGTACAATGGGAGTGAATGGGAAGGGGATTGGGTCCATTGGGATTGTGTACAATGGGAGTGAATGGGAAGTGGTTTGATCCATTGGGATTGTGTACAATGGGAGTGAATGGGAAAGGGTTTGGATTCATTGGGATTGTGTACAATGGGAGTGATGGGAAGGGGTTTGGATTCATTGGGATTGTGTACAATGGGAGTGATGGGAAGGGGTTTGGATCCAATGGGATTGTGTACAATGGGAGTGAATGGGAAGGGGTTTGGGTCCATTGGGATTCTGTACAAAGAGAGTGAATGGGAAAGGGTTTTGATTCATTGGGATTGTGTACAATGGGAGTGAATGGGAAAGGGTTTGGATTCATTGGGATTGTGTACAATGGGAGTGATGGGAAGGGGTGTGGATCCATTGGGATTGTGGACAATGGGACTGAATGGGAAGGGGTTTGATCCATTGGGATTGTGGACAATTGGGACTGAATGGGAATCGGTTTGTGTCCATTGGGATTGTGAACAGTGGGAGTGAATGGGAAGGGATTTGATCCATTGGGATTCTGTACAAAGGGAGTGAATGGGAAGGGGTTTGGGTCCATTGGGATTCTGTACAATGGGAGTGAATGGGAAGGGGTTTGATTCATTGGGATTCTGTACAAAGGCAGTGAATGGGAAGGGGTTTGGGACCATTGGGATTGTGTACAATGGGAGTGAATGGGAAAGGGTTTGGATTCATTGGGATGGTGTACAATGGGAGTGAATGGAAAGGGGTTTGATCCATTGGGATTGTGTACAATGGGAGTGATGGGAAGGGGTTTGGATCCATTGGGATTGTGTATAATGGGAGTGATGGGAAGGGGTTTGGATCCATTGGGATTGGGTAAAATGGGAGTGAACGGGAAGGGGTTTGATCCATTGGGATTGTGTACAATGGGAGTGAATGGGAAGGGGTTTGATCCATTGGGATTGGTAACATTGGGAGCGATGGGAAGGACTTTGGATCCATTGGGATTGTGTACAATGGGAGTGAATGGGAAGGGGTTTGATCCATTGGGATTGTGTACAATGGGAGTGAATGGGAAGGGATTTGATCCATTGGGATTGTGTACAATGGGAGTGAATGGGAAGGGGTCTGATCCATTGGGATTGGGTACAATGGGAGTGAATGGGAAGGGGTTTGATCCATTGGGATTGGGTACAATGGGAGTGAATGGGAAGGGGCTTGATCCATTGGGATTGTGTACAATGGGAGTGAATGGGAAGGGGTTTGATCCATTGGGATTGGGTACAATGGGAGTGAATGGGAAGGGGTTTGATCCATTGAGATGGTGTACAATGGGAGTGAATGGGAAGGGGTTTGATCCATTGGGATTGTGTACAATGGGAGTGAATGGGAAGGGGTTTAATCCATTGGGATTGTGTACAATGGGAGTGAATGGGAAGGGGTTTGATCCATTGGTATTGTGTGCAATGGGAGTGAATGGGAAGGGGTTTGATCCATTGGGATTGTGGACAATGGGAGTGAATGGGAAGGGGTTTGATCCATTGGGATTGGGTACAATGGGAGTGAACGGGAAGGGGTTTGTTCCGTGGGGATTGTGTACAGTGGGAGTGAATGGGAAGAGGTTTGATCCATTGGGATTGTGGACAATGGGAGTGAATGGGAAGGGGTTTGTGTCCATTGGGATTGTGTACAGTGGGAGTGAATGGGAAGGGGTTTGAGTCCATTGGGATTGAGTCCATTGTGAGTGAATGGGAAGGGATTTGGGTCCATTGGGATTGTGCATAATGGGATTGAATGGGAAGGGTTTTGGGTCCATTGGGATTGTGTACAATGGGAGTGAATGGGAAGGGGTTTGGGTCCATTGGGATTGTGTATAATGGGAGTGATGGGAAGGGGTTTGATCCATTGGGATTGTGGACAATGGGACTGAATGGGAAGGGGTTTGCGTCCATTGGGATTGTGTACAATGGGAGTGATGGGAAGGGGTTCGATCCATTGGGATTGTGGACAATGGGAGTGAAGGGGAAAGGGTTTTGATCCATTGGGATTGTGTACAGTGGGAATGAATGGGAATGGGTTTTGATCCGTTGGGATTGTGGACAGTGGGAGTGAATGGGAAGGGATTTGGGTCCATTGGGATTCTGTACAAAGGGAGTGAATGGGAATGGGTTTTGATCCGTTGGGATTGTGGACAATGGGAGTTAATGGGAAGGGATTTGATCCATTAGGATTCTGTACAAAGGGAGTGAACGGGAAGGGGTTTGGGTCCATTGGGATTGTGTACAATGGGTGTAAATGGGAAGGGGTTTGATTCATTGGGATTCTGTACAAAGGCACTGAATGGGAAGGGGTTTGGGTCCATTGGGATTGTGTACAATGGGAGTTAATGGGAAGCGGTTTGATCAATTGGGATTGTGTACAATGGGAGTGAATGGGAAAGGGTTTGGATTCATTGGGATTGTGTACAATGGGAGTGATGGGAAGGGGTTTGGATTCATTGGGATTGTGTACAATGGGTGTGATGGGAAGGGGTTTGGATCCATTGGGATTGTGTACAATGGGTGTGATGGGAAGGGGTTTGGATCCATTGGGATTGTGTACAATGGGAGTGAATGGGAAAGGGTTTGGATTCATTGGGATTGTGTACAATGTGAATGATGGGAAGGGGTTTGGATCCATTGGGATTGGGTACCATGGGAGTGAATGGGAAGGACTTTGGATCCATTGGGATTGTGTACAATGGGAGTGAATGGGAAGGGGTTTGATCCATTGGGATTGTGTACAATGGGAGTGATGGGAAGGACTTTGGATCCATTGGGATTGTGTACAATGGGAGTGAATGGGAAGGGGTTTGATCCATTGGGATTGTGTACAATGGGAGTGAATGGGAAGGAGTTTGATCCATTGGGGTTGTGTACAATGGGAGTGAACGGGAAAGGGTTTGATCCATTGGGATTGTGTACAGTGGGAATGAATGGGAATGGATTTTGATCCGTTGGGATTATGGACAGTGGGAGTGAATGGGAAGGGATTTGGGTCCATTGCGATTGTGTACAATGGGAGTGATGGGAAGGGGTTTGATCCATTGGGATTCTGGACAATGGGGGTGAACGGGAAAGGGTTTTGCTTCATTGGGATTCTGTACAAAGGGAGTGAATGGGAAGGGGTTTGGGTCCATTGGGATTCTGTACAATGGGAGTGAATGGGAAGGGGTTTGATTCATTGGGATTCTGTACAAAGGCAGTGAATGGTAAGGGGTTTGGGACCATTGGGATTGTGTACAATGGGAGTGAATGGGAAGGGGTTTGGTTCCATTGGGATTGTGTACAATGGGAGTGAATGGGAAGTGGTTTGATCCATTGGGATTGTGTACAATGGGAGTGAATGGGAATGGGTTTGGATTCATTGGGATGGTGTACAATGGGAGTGATGGGAAGGGGTTTGGATCCATTGGGATTGTGTACAATGGGAGTGAATGGGAAGGGGTTTGATCCATTGGGACTGTGTTCAATGTGAGTGAATGGGAAGTGGTTTGATCCATTGGGATTGTGTACAATGGGTGTGAATGGAAAAGGGTTTGGATTCATTGGGATTGTGTATAATGGGAGTGATGGGAAGGGGTTTGGATCCATTGGGAATGAGTAAAATGGGAGTGAACGGGAAGGGGTTTGATCCATTGGGATTGTGTACAATGGGAGTGAATGGGAAGGGGTTTGATCCATTGGGATTGTGTACAATGGGAGCGATGGGAAGGACTTTGTGTCCATTGGGATTGTGTACAATGGGAGTGAATGGGAAGGGGTTTGATCCATTGGGATTGTGTACAATGGGAGTGAATGGGAAGGGGTTTGATCCACGCGGATTGGGTACAATGGGAGTGAATGGGAAGGGGTTTGATCCATTGGGATTGTGTACAATGGGAGTGAATGGGAAGGGGTTTGATCCATTGGGATTGTGTACAATGGGAGTGAATGGGAAGGGGTTTGATCCATTGGGATTGTGTACAATGGGAGTGAATGGGAAGGGGTCTGATCCATTGGGATTGGGTACAATGGGACTGAATGGGAAGGGGTTTGATCCATTGGGATTGGGTACAATGGGAGTGAATGGGAAGGGGTTTGATTCATTGGGATTGTGTACAGTGGGAATGAATGGGAATGGATTTTGATCCGTTGGGATTGTGGACAGTGGGAGTGAATGGGAAGGGATTTGGGTCCATTGCGATTGTGTACAATGGGAGTGATGGGAAGGGGTTTGATCCATTGGGATTCTGGACAATGGGGGTGAACGGGAAAGGGTTTTGCTTCATTGGGATTCTGTACAAAGGGAGTGAATGGGAATGGATTTTGATCTGTTGGATTGTGGACAATGGGAGTGAATGGGAAGGGATTTGATCCATTGGGATTCTGTACAAAGGGAGTGAATGGGAAGGGGTTTGGGTCAATTGGGATTCTGTACAATGGGAGTGAATGGGAAGGGGTTTGATTCATTGGGATTCTGTACAAAGGCAGTGAATGGGAAGGGGCTTGGGACCATTGGGATTGTGTACAATGGGAGTGAATGGGAAGGGGTTTGGGTCCATTGGGATTGTGTACAATGGGAGTGAATGGGAAGTGGTTTGATCCATTGGAATTGTGTACAATGGGAGTGAATGGGAATGGGTTTGGATTCATTGGGATGGTGTACAATGGGAGTGATGGGAAGCGGTTTCGATTCATTGGGATTGTGTACAATGGGAGTGATGGGAAGGGGTTTGGATCCATTGGGATTGTGTACAATGGGAGTGAATGGGAAGGGGTTTGATCCATTGGGACTGTGTTCAATCTGAGTGAATGGGAAGTGGTTTGATCCATTGGGATTGTGTACAATGGGTGTGAATGGGAAAGGGTTTGGATTCATTGGGATTGTGTATAATGGGAGTGATGGGAAGGGGTTTGGATCCATTGGGATTGAGTAAAATGGGAGTGAACGGGAAGGGGTTTGATCCATTGGGATTGTGTACAATGGGAGTGAATGGGAAGGGGTTTGATCCATTGGGATTGTGTACAATGGGAGCGATGGGAAGGACTTTGGATCCATTGGGATTGTGTACAATGGGAGTGAATGGGAAGGGGTTTGATCCATTGGGATTGTGTACAGTGGGAGTGAATGGGAAGGGGTTTGATCCATTGGGATTGTGTACAATGGGAGCGATGGGAAGGACTTTGGATCCATTGGGATTGTGTACAATGGGAGTGAATGGGAAGGGGTTTGATCCATTGGGATTGTGTACAGTGGGAGTGAATGGGAAAGGGTTTTGATCCATTGGGATTGTGTACAATGGGAGTGAATGGGAAGGGGTTTGATCCACGCGGATTGGGTACAATGGGAGTGAATGGGAAGGGGTTTGATCCATTGGGATTGTGTACAATGGGAGTGAATGGGAAGGGGTTTGATCCATTGGGATTGTGTACAATGGGAGTGAATGGGAAGGGGTTTGATCCATTGGGATTGTGTACAATGGGAGCGATGGGAAGGACTTTGGATCCATTGGGATTGTGTACAATGGGAGTGAATGGGAAGGGGTTTGATCCATTGGGATTGTGTACAATGGGAGTGAATGGGAAGGGGTTTGATCCATTGGGATTGTGTACAATGGGAGTGAATGGGAAGGGGTTTGATCCACGCGGATTGGGTACAATGGGAGTGAATGGGAAGGGGTTTGATCCATTGGGATTGTGTACAATGGGAGTGAATGGGAAGGGGTTTGATCCATTGGGATTGTGTACAATGGGAGTGAATGGGAAGGGGTCTGATCCATTGGGATTGGGTACAATGGGAGTGAATGGGAAGGGGTTTGATCCATTGGGATTGGGTACAATGGGAGTGAATGGGAAGGGGCTTGATCCATTGGGATTGTGTACAATGGGAGTGAATGGGAAGGGGTTTGATTCATTGGGATTGGGTACAATGGGAGTGAATGGGAAGGGGTTTGATCCATTGGGATTGTGTACAATGGGAGTGAATGGGAAGGGGTTTGATCCATTGGGATTGTGTACAATGGGAGTGAATGGGAAGGGGTTTAATCCATTGGGATTGTGTACAATGGGAGTGAATGGGAAGGGGTTTGATCCATTGGGATTGTGTACAATGGGAGTGAATGGGAAGGGGTTTGATCCACGCGGATTGGGTACAATGGGAGTGAATGGGAAGGGGTTTGATCCATTGGGATTGTGTACAATGGGAGTGAATGGGAAGGGGTTTGATCCATTGGGATTGTGTACAATGGGAGTGAATGGGAAGGGGTCTGATCCATTGGGATTGGGTACAATGGGAGTGAATGGGAAGGGGTTTGATCCATTGGGATTGGGCACAATGGGAGTGAATGGGAAGGGGCTTGATCCATTGGGATTGGGTACAATGGGAGTGAATGGGAAGGGGTTTGATCCATTGGGATTGTGTACAATGGGAGTGAATGGGAAGGGGTTTGATCCATTGGGATTGTGTACAATGGGAGTGAATGGGAAGGGGTTTAATCCATTGGGATTGTGTACAATGGGAGTGAATGGGAAGGGGTTTGATCCATTGGGATTGTGTGCAATGGGAGTGAACGAGAAGGGGTTTGATCCATTGGGATTGTGGACAATGGGAGTGAATGGGAAGGGGTTTGATCCATTGGGAATGGGTACAATGGGAGTGAACGGGAAGGGGTTTGTTCCGTGGGGATTGTGTACAGTGGGAGTGAATGGGAAGGGGTTTGAGTCCATTGGGATTGAGTCCATTGTGAGTGAATGGGAAGGGGTTTGGGTCCATTGGGATTGTGCATAATGGGATTGAATGGGAAGGGATTTGGGTCCATTGGGATTGTGTACAATGGGAGTGAATGGGAAGGGGTTTGGGTCCATTGGGATTGTGTATAATGGGAGTGATGGGAAGGGGTTTGATCCATTGGGATTGTGGACAATGGGACTGAATGGGATGGGGTTTGCGTCCATTGCGATTGTATATAATGGGAGTGATGGGAAGGGGGTTTGATCCATTGGGATTCTGTACAATGGGACTGAATGGGAAGGGGTTTGATCCATTGGGATTGTGGGCAATGGGAGTGATGGGAAGGGGTTTGGATCCATTGGGATTGTGGACAATGGGACTGAATGGGAATCGGTTTGTGTCCATTGGGATTGTGTACAATGGGAGTGAATGGGAAGGGGTTTGATCCATTGGGATTGTGCGCAATGGGAATGAATGGGAAGGGATTTGGGTCCATTGGGATTGTGTACAATGGGAGTGATGGGAAGGGGTTTGATCCATTGGGATTGTGGACAATGGGAGTGAAGGGGAAAGGGTTTTGATCCATTGGGATTGTGTACAGTGGGAATGAATGGGAATGGGTTTTGATCCGTTGGGATTGTGGACAATGGGAGTGAATGGGAAGGGATTTGATCCATTGGGATTCTGTACAAAGGGAGTGAATGGGAAGGGGTTTGGGTCCATTGGGATTGTGAACAATGGGAGTGAATGGGAAGGGGTTTGATTCATTGGGATTCTGTACAAAAGCACTGAATGGGAAGGGGTTTGGGTCCATTGGGATTGTGTACAATGGTAGTGAATGGGAAGGGGTTTGGGTCCATTGGGATTGTGTACAATGGGAGTGAAAGGGAAGCGGTTTGATCCATTGGGATTGTGTACAATGGGAGTGAATGGGAAAGGGTTTGGATTCATTGGGATTGTGTACAATGGGAATGATGGGAAGGGGTTTGGATCCATTGGGATTGGGTACAATGGGAGTGAATGGGAAGGGGTTTGATCCATTGGGATTGTGTACAATGGGAGTGATGGGAAGGACTTTGGATCCATTGGGATTGTGTACAATGGGAGTAAATGGGAAGGGGTTTGATCCATTGGGATTGTGTACAATGGGAGTGAATGGGAAGGGGTTTGATCCATTGGGATTGTATACAATGGGAGTGAACGGGAAAGCGTTTGATCCATTGGGATTGTGTACAGTGGGAATGAATGGGAATGGGTTTTGATCCGTTGGGATTGTGGACAGTGGGAGTGAATGGGAAGGGATATGGGTCCATTGGGATTGTGTACAATGGGAGTGATGGGAAGGGGTTTGGGTCCATTGGGATTGTGTACAATGGGAGTGAATGGGAAGGGGTTTGGGTCCATTGGGATTGTGTACAATGGGAGTGAACGGGAAGGGGTTTGATCCATTGGGATTGTGTACAATGGGAGTTAATGGGAAGTGGTTTGATCCATTGGGATTGTGTACAATGGGAGTGAATGGGAAAGGGTTTGGATTCATTGGGATTGTGTACAATGGGAGTGATGGGAAGGGGTTTGGATTCATTGGGATTGTGTACAATGGGAGTGAATGGGAAAGGGTTTGGATTCATTGGGATTGTGTACAATGGGAGTGAATGGGAAGGGGTTTGATCCATTGGGATTGTGTACAATGGGAGTAAATGGGAAGGGGTTTGGGTCCATTGGGATTGTGTACAGTGGGTGTGAATGGGAAGGGGTTTGGGTCCATTGGGATTGTGTACAATGGGAGTGAATTGGAAGTGGTTTGATCCATTGGGATTGTGTACAATGGGAGTGAATGGGAAAGGGTTTGGATTCATTGGGATTGTGTACAATGGGACTGAATGGGAAGGGGTTTGATCCATTGGGATTGTGTACAATGGGAGTGAATGGGAAGGGGTTTGGATCCATTGGGATTGTGTACAATGGGAGTGATGGGAAGGGGTTTGGGTCCATTGGGATTGTGTACAATGGGAGTGAATGGGAAGGGGTTTGGGTCCATTGGGATTGTGGACCACAGGAGTGAATGGGAAGGGGTTTGATCCATTGGGATTGTGGGCAATGGGAGTGAATGGGAAGGGATTTGGGTCCATTGGGATTATGTCCAATGGGAGTGATGGGAAGGGGTTTGGATTCATTGGGATTGTGTACAATGGGAGTGATGGGAAGGGGTTTGGGTCCATTGGGATTGTGTACAATGGGACTGAATGGGAAGGGGTTTGATCCATTGGGACTGTGTTCAATGGGAGTGAATGGCAAGTGGTTTGATCCATTGGGATTGTGTACAATGTGAGTGATGGGAAAGGGTTTGGATTCATTGGGATTGTGTACAATGGGAGTGAACGGGAAGGGGTTTGATCCATTGGGATTGTGTACAATGTGAGTGATGGGAAAGGGTTTGGATCCATTGGGATTGGGTACAATGGGAGTGATGGGAAGGGGTTTGGATCCATTGGGATTGGGTAAAATGGGAGTGAACGGGAAGGGGTTTGATCCATTGGGATTGTGTACAATGGGAGTGAATGGGAAGGGGTTTGATCCATTGGGATTGTGTACAATGGGAGTGATGGGAAGGACTTTGGATCCATTGGGATTGTGTACAATGGGAGTGAATGGGAAGGGGTTTGATCCATTGGGATTGGGTACAATGGGAGTGAATGGGAAGGGGCTTGATCCATTGGGATTGTGTACAATGGGAGTGAATGGGAAGGGGTTTGATTCATTGGGATTGGGTACAATGGGAGTGAATGGGAAGGGGTTTGATCCATTGGGATTGTGGACAATGGGAGTGAAGGGGAAAGGGTTTTGATCCATTGGGATTGTGTACAGTGGGAATGAATGGGAATGGGTTTTGATCCGTTGGGATTGTGGACAATGGGAGTGAATGGGAAGGGATTTGATCCATTGGGATTCTGTACAAAGGGAGTGAATGGGAAGGGGTTTGGGTCCATTGGGATTGTGAACAATGGGAGTGAATGGGAAGGGGTTTGATTCATTGGGATTCTGTACAAAAGCACTGAATGGGAAGGGGTTTGGGTCCATTGGGATTGTGTACAATGGGAGTGAATGGGAAGGGGTTTGGGTCCATTGGGATTGTGTACAATGGGAGTGAAAGGGAAGCGGTTTGATCCATTGGGATTGTGTACAATGGGAGTGAATGGGAAAGGGTTTGGATTCATTGGGATTGTGTACAATGGGAATGATGGGAAGGGGTTTGGATCCATTGGGATTGGGTACAATGGGAGTGAATGGGAAGGGGTTTGATCCATTGGGATTGTGTACAATGGGAGTGATGGGAAGGACTTTGGATCCATTGGGATTGTGTACAATGGGAGTGAATGGGAAGGGGTTTGATCCATTGGGATTGTGTACAATGGGAGTGAATGGGAAGGGGTTTGATCCATTGGGATTGTATACAATGGGAGTGAACGGGAAAGCGTTTGATCCATTGGGATTGTGTACAGTGGGAATGAATGGGAATGGGTTTTGATCCGTTGGGATTGTGGACAGTGGGAGTGAATGGGAAGGGATATGGGTCCATTGGGATTGTGTACAATGGGAGTGATGGGAAGGGGTTTGGGTCCATTGGGATTGTGTACAATGGGAGTGAATGGGAAGGGGTTTGGGTCCATTGGGATTGTGTACAATGGGAGTGAACGGGAAGGGGTTTGATCCATTGGGATTGTGTACAATGGGAGTTAATGGGAAGTGGTTTGGATTCATTGGGATTGTGTACAATGGGAGTGATGGGAAGGGGTTTGGATTCATTGGGATTGTGTACAATGGGAGTGAATGGGAAAGGGTTTGGATTCATTGGGATTGTGTACAATGGGAGTGAATGGGAAGGGGTTTGATCCATTGGGATTGTGTACAATGGGAGTGAATGGGAAGGGGTTTGGGTCCATTGGGATTGTGTACAGTGGGTGTGAATGGGAAGGGGTTTGGGTCCATTGGGATTGTGTACAATGGGAGTGAATTGGAAGTGGTTTGATCCATTGGGATTGTGTACAATGGGAGTGAATGGGAAAGGGTTTGGATTCATTGGGATTGTGTACAATGGGAGTGATGGGAAGGGGTTTGGGTCCATTGGGATTGTGTACAATGGGACTGAATGGGAAGGGGTTTGATCCATTGGGACTGTGTTCAATGGGAGTGAATGGCAAGTGGTTTGATCCATTGGGATTGTGTACAGTGTGAGTGATGGGAAAGGGTTTGGATTCATTGGGATTGTGTACAATGGGAGTGATGGGAAGGGGTTTGGATCCATTGGGATTGGGTAAAATGGGAGTGAACGGGAAGGGGTTTGATCCATTGGGATTGTGTACAATGGGAGTGAATGGGAAGGGGTTTGATCCATTGGGATTGTGTACAATGGGAGTGATGGGAAGG
Source organism: Scyliorhinus torazame (assembly GCF_047496885.1). Lineage (NCBI taxonomy): Eukaryota > Metazoa > Chordata > Chondrichthyes > Carcharhiniformes > Scyliorhinidae > Scyliorhinus > Scyliorhinus torazame. The sequence continues at coordinate 25,554,730 of NC_092732.1, read as the reverse complement.
ACTTTGGATCCATTGGGATTGTGTACAATGGGAGTGAATGGGAAGGGGTTTGATCCATTGGGATTGGGTACAATGGGAGTGAATGGGAAGGGGCTTGATCCATTGGGATTGTGTACAATGGGAGTGAATGGGAAGGGGTTTGATTCATTGGGATTGGGTACAATGGGAGTGAATGGGAAGGGGTTTGATCCATTGGGATTGTGTACAATGGGAGTGAATGGGAAGGGGTTTGATCCATTGGGATTGTGTACAATGGGAGTGAATGGGAAGGGGTTTAATCCATTGGGATTGTGTACAATGGGAGTGAATGGGAAGGGGTTTGATCCATTGGGATTGTGTGCAATGGGAGTGAACGAGAAGGGGTTTGATCCATTGGGATTGTGGACAATGGGAGTGAATGGGAAGGGGCTTGATCCATTGGGATTGTGTACAATGGGAGTGAATGGGAAGGGGTTTGATTCATTGGGATTGTGTACAGTGGGAATGAATGGGAATGGATTTTGATCCGTTGGGATTATGGACAGTGGGAGTGAATGGGAAGGGATTTGGGTCCATTGCGATTGTGTACAATGGGAGTGATGGGAAGGGGTTTGATCCATTGGGATTCTGGACAATGGGGCTGAACGGGAAAGGGTTTTGCTTCATTGGGATTCTGTACAAAGTGAGTGAATGGGAATGGGTTTTGATCTGTTAGGATTGTGGACAATGGGAGTGAATGGGAAGGGATTTGATCCATTGGGATTCTGTACAAAGGGAGTGAATGGGAAGGGGTTTGGGTCCATTGGGATTCTGTACAATGGGAGTGAATGGGAAGGGGTTTGATTCATTGGGATTCTGTACAAAGGCAGTGAATGGGAAGGGGCTTGGGACCATTGGGATTGTGTACAATGGGAGTGAATGGGAAGGGGTTTGGATCCATTGGGATTGTGTACAATGGGAGTGAATGGGAAGTGGTTTGATCCATTGGGATTGTGTACAATGGGAGTGAATGGGAATGGGTTTGGATTCATTGGGATGGTGTACAATGGGAGTGATGGGAAGCGGTTTGGATTCATTGGGATTGTGTACAATGGGAGTGATGGGTAGGGGTTTGGATCCATTGGGATTGTGTACAATGGGAGTGAATGGGAAGGGGTTTGATCCATTGGGACTGTGTTCAATGTGAGTGAATGGGAAGTGGTTTGATCCATTGGGATTGTGTACAATGGGTGTGAATGGGAAAGGGTTTGGATTCATTGGGATTGTGTATAATGGGAGTGATGGGAAGGTGTTTGGATCCATTGGGATTGAGTAAAATGGGAGTGAACGGGAAGGGGTTTGATCCATTGGGATTGTGTACAATGGGAGTGAATGGGAAGGGGTTTGATCCATTGGGATTGTGTACAATGGGAGCGATGGGAAGGACTTTGGATCCATTGGGATTGTGTACAATGGGAGTGAATGGGAAGGGGTTTGATCCATTGGGATTGAGTAAAATGGGAGTGAACGGGAAGGGGTTTGATCCATTGGGATTGTGTACAATGGGAGTGAATGGGAAGGGGTTTGATCCACGCGGATTGGGTACAATGGGAGTGAATGGGAAGGGGTTTGATCCATTGGGATTGTGTACAATGGGAGTGAATGGGAAGGGGTTTGATCCATTGGGATTGTGTACAATGGGAGTGAATGGGAAGGGGTCTGATCCATTGGGATTGGGTACAATGGGAGTGAATGGGAAGGGGTTTGATCCATTGGGATTGGGTACAATGGGAGTGAATGGGAAGGGGCTTGATCCATTGGGATTGTGTACAATGGGAGTGAATGGGAAGGGGTTTGATTCATTGGGATTGGGTACAATGGGAGTGAATGGGAAGGGGTTTGATCCATTGGGATTGTGTACAATGGGAGTGAATGGGAAGGGGTTTGATCCATTGGGATTGTGTACAATGGGAGTGAATGGGAAGGGGTTTGATCCATTGGGATTGTGTACAATGGGAGTGAATGGGAAGGGGTTTAATCCATTGGGATTGTGTACAATGGGAGTGAATGGGAAGGGGTTTGATCCATTGGGATTGTGTGCAATGGGAGTGAACGAGAAGGGGTTTGATCCATTGGGATTGTGGACAATGGGAGTGAATGGGAAGGGGTTTGATCCATTGGGATTGGGTACAATGGGAGTGAACGGGAAGGGGTTTGTTCCGTGGGGATTGTGTACAGTGGGAGTGAATGGGAAGAGGTTTGATCAATTGGGATTGAGTCCATTGTGAGTGAATGGGAAGGGGTTTGGGTCCATTGGGATTGTGCATAATGGGATTGAATGGGAAGGGATTTGGGTCCATTGGGATTGTGTACAATGGGAGTGAATGGGAAGGGGTTTGGGTCCATTGGGATTGTGTATAATGGGAGTGATGGGAAGGGGTTTGATCCATTGGGATTGTGGACAATGGGACTGAATGGGATGGGGTTTGCGTCCATTGGGATTGTATATAATGGGAGTGATGGGAAGGGGGTTTGATCCATTGGGATTGTGTACAATGGGACAGAATGGGAAGGGGTTTGATCCATTGGGATTGTGGGCAATGGGAGTGAATGGGAATCGGTTTGTGTCCATTGGGATTGTGTACAATGGGTGTGAATGGGAAGGGGTTTGATCCATTGGGATTGTGCGCAATGGGAATGAATGGGAAGGGATTTGGGTCCATTGGGATTGTGTACAATGGGAGTGATGGGAAGGGGTTTGATCCATTGGGACTGTGGACAATCGGAGTGAAGAGGAAAGGGTTTTGATCCATTGGGATTGTGTACAGTGGGAATGAATGGGAATGGGTTTTGATCCGTTGGGATTGTGGACAATGGGAGTGAATGGGAAGGGATTTGATCCATTGGGATTCTGTACAAAGGGAGTGAATGGGAAGGGGTTTGGGTCCATTGGGATTGTGAACAATGGGAGTGAATGGGAAGGGGTTTGATTCATTGGGATTCTGTACAAAAGCACTGAATGGGAAGGGGTTTGGGTCCATTGGGATTGTGTACAATGGGAGTGAATGGGAAGGGGTTTGGGTCCATTGGGATTGTGTACAATGGGAGTGAAAGTGAAGCGGTTTGATCCATTGGGATTGTGTACAATGGGAGTGAATGGGAAAGGGTTTGGATTCATTGGGATTGTGTACAATGGGAATGATGGGAAGGGGTTTGGATCCATTGGGATTGGGTACAATGGGAGTGAATGGGAAGTGGTTTGATCCATTGGGATTGTGTACAATGGGAGTGATGGGAAGGACTTTGGATCCATTGGGATTGTGTACAATGGGAGTGAATGGGAAGGGGTTTGATCCATTGGGATTGTGTACAATGGGAGTGAATGGGAAGGGGTTTGATCCATTGGGATTGTATACAATGGGAGTGAACGGGAAAGCGTTTGATCGATTGGGATTGTGTACAGTGGGAATGAATGGGAATGGGTTTTGATCCGTTGGGATTGTGGACAGTGGGAGTGAATGGGAAGGGATATGGGTCCATTGGGATTGTGTACAATGGGAGTGATGGGAAGGGGTTTGGGTCCATTGGGATTGTGTACAATGGGAGTGAATGGGAAAGGGTTTGGGTCCATTGTGATTGTGTAGAATGGGAGTGAACGGGAAGGGGTTTGATCCATTGGGATTGTGTACAATGGGAGTTAATGGGAAGTGGTTTGATCCATTGGGATTGTGTACAATGGGAGTGAATGGGAAAGGGTTTGTATTCATTGGGATTGTGTACAATGGGAGTGATGGGAAGGGGTTTGGATTCATTGGGATTGTGTACAATGGGAGTGAATGGGAAAGGGTTTGGATTCATTGGGATTGTGTACAATGGGAGTGAATGGGAAGGGGTTTGATCCATTGGGATTGTGTAAAATGGGAGTGAATGGGAAGGGGTTTGGGTCCATTGGGATTGTGTACAGTGGGTGTGAATGGGAAGGGGTTTGGGTCCATTGGGATTGTGTACAATGGGAGTGAATTGGAAGTGGTTTGATCCATTGGGATTGTGTACAATGGGAGTGAATGGGAAAGGGTTTGGATTCATTGGGATTGTGTACAATGGGAGTGATGGGAAGGGGTTTGATCCATTGGGACTGTGTTCAATGGGAGTGAATGGCAAGTGGTTTGATCCATTGGGATTGTGTACAATGTGAGTGATGGGAAAGGGTTTGGATTCATTGGGATTGTGTACAATGGGAGTGAACGGGAAGGGGTTTGATCCATTGGGATTGTGTACAATGTGAGTGATGGGAAAGGGTTTGCATTCATTGGGATTGTGTACAATGGGAGTGATGGGAAGGGGTTTGGATCCATTGGGATTGGGTAAAATGGGAGTGAACGGGAAGGGGTTTGATCCATTGGGATTGTGTACAATGGGAGTGAATGGGAAGGGGTTTGATCTATTGGGATTGTGTACAATGGGAGTGATGGGAAGGACTTTGGATCCATTGGGATTGTGTACAATGGGAGTGAATGGGAAGGGGTTTGATCCATTGGGATTGGGTACAATGGGAGTGAATGGGAAGGGGCTTGATCCATTGGGATTGTGTACAATGGGAGTGAATGGGAAGGGGTTTGATTCATTGGGATTGGGTACAATGGGAGTGAATGGGAAGGGGTTTGATCCATTGGGATTGTGTACAATGGGAGTGAATGGGAAGGGGTTTGATCCATTGGGATTGTGTACAATGGGAGTGAATGGGAAGGGGTTTAATCCATTGGGATTGTGTACAATGGGAGTGAATGGGAAGGGGTTTGATCCATTGGGATTGTGTGCAATGGGAGTGAACGAGAAGGGGTTTGATCCATTGGGATTGTGGACAATGGGAATGAATGGGAAGGGGTTTGATCCATTGGGATTGGGTACAATGGGAGTGAACGGGAAGTGGTTTGTTCCGTGGGGATTGTGTACAGTGGGAGTGAATGGGAAGAGGTTTGATCCATTGGGATTGTGGACAATGGGAGTGAATGGGAAGGGGTTTGTGTCCATTGGGATTGTGTGCAGTGGGAGTGAATGGGAAGGGGTTTGAGTCCATTGGGATGGAGTCCATTGTGAGTGAATGGGAAGGGGTTTGGGTCCATTGGGATTGTGCATAATGGGATTGAATGGGAAGGGATTTGGGTCCATTGGGATTGTGTACAAAGGGAGTGAATGGGAAGGGGTTTGGGTCCATTGGGATTGTGTATAATGGGAGTGATGGGAAGGGGTTTGATCCATTGGGATTGTGGACAATGGGACTGAATGGGATGGGGTTTGCGTCCATTGGGATTGTATATAATGGGAGTGATGGGAAGGGGGTTTGATCCATTGGGATTGTGTACAATGGGACTGAATGGGAAGGGGTTTGATCCATTGGGATTGTGTACAATGGGAATGAATGGGAAGAGGTTTGATCCATTGGGATTGTGTACAATGGGACTGAATGGGAAGGGGTTTGATCCATTGGGATTGTGTACAATGGGACTGAATGGGAAGAGGTTTGATCCATTGGGATTGTGGGCAATGGGAGTGATGGGAAGGGGTTTGGATCCATTGGGATTGTGCGCAATGGGAGTGAATGAGAAGGGATTTGGGTCCATTGGGATTGTGTACAATGGGAGTGAATGGGAAGGGGTTTGATCCATTGGGATTGTGCGCAATGGGAATGAATGGGAAGGGATTTGGGTCCATTGGGATTGTGTACAATGGGAGTGATGGGAAGGGGTTTGATCCATTGGGATTGTGGACAATGGGAGTGAAGGGGAAAGGGTTTTGATCCATTGGGATTGTGTACAGTGGGAATGAATGGGAATGGGTTTTGATCCGTTGGGATTGTGGACAATGGGAGTGAATGGGAAGGGATTTGATCCATTGGGATTCTGTACAAAGGGAGTGAATGGGAAGGGGTTTGGGTCCATTGGGATTGTGAACAATGGGAGTGATGGGAAGGGGTTTGATTCATTGGGATTCTGTACAAAAGCACTGAATGGGAAGGGGTTTGGGTCCATTGGGATTGTGTACAATGGGAGTGAATGGGAAGGGGTTTGGGTCCATTGGGATTGTGTACAATGGGAGTGAATGGGAAGCGGTTTGATCCATTGGGATTGTGTACAATGGGAGTGAATGGGAAAGGGTTTGGATTCATTGGGATTGTGTACAATGGGAATGATGGGAAGGGGTTTGGATCCATTGGGATTGGGTACAATGGGAGTGATGGGAAGGACTTTGGATCCATTGGGATTGTGTACAATGGGAGTGAATGGGAAGGGGTTTGATCCATTGGGATTGTGTACAATGGGAGTGAATGGGAAGGGGCTTGATCCATTGGGATTGTATACAATGGGAGTGAACGGGAAAGGGTTTGATCCATTGGGATTGTGTACAGTGGGAATGAATGGGAATGGGTTTTGATCCGTTGGGATTGTGGACAGTGGGAGTGAATGGGAAGGGATTTGATCCATTGGGATTGTGTATAATGGGAGTGATGGGAAGGGGTTTGGATCCATTGGGATTGGGTAAAATGGGAGTGAACGGGAAGGGGTTTGATCCATTGGGATTGTGTACAATGGGAGTGATGGGAAGGGGTTTGGATCCATTGGGATTGGGTAAAATGGGACTGAATGGGAAGGGGTTTGATCCAATGGGATTGGGTACAATGGGAGTGCATGGCAAGTGGTTTGATCCATTGGGATTGTGTACAATGTGAGTGATGGGAAAGGGTTTGGATTCATTGGGATTGTGTACAATGGGAGTGAACGGGAAGGGGTTTGATCCATTGGGATTGTGTATAATGGGAGTGATGGGAAGGGGTTTGGATCCATTGGGATTGGGTAAAATGGGAGTGAACGGGAAGGGGTTTGAACCATTGGGATTGTGTACAATGGGAGTGAATGGGAAGGGGTTTGATCCATTGGGATTGTGTACAATGGGAGTGATGGGAAGGACTTTGGATCCGTTGGGATTGTGTACCATGGGAGTGAATGGGAAGGGGTTTGATCCATTGGGATTGTGTACAATGGGAGTGAATGGGAAGGGGTTTGATCCATTGGGATTGGGTACAATGGGAGTGAATGGGAAGGGGTTTGATCCATTGGGATTGTGTACAATGGGAGTGAATGGGAATGGGTTTGATCCATTGGGATTGGGTACAATGGGAGTGAATGGGAAGGGGTTTGATCCATTGGGATTGTGTACAATGGGAGTGAATGGGAAGGGGTTTGATCCATTGGGATTGGGTACAATGGGAGTGAATGGGAAGGGGTTTGATCCATTGGGATTGTGTACAATGGGAGTGAATGGGAAGGGGTTTGATCCACGCGGATTGGGTACAATGGGAGTGAATGGGAAGGGGTTTGTGTCCATTGGGATTGTGTACAATGGGAGTGAATGGGAAGGGGTTTGATCCATTGGGATTGTGTACAATGGGAGTGAATGGGAAGGGGTTTGATCCATTGGGATTGGGTACAATGGGAGTGAATGGGAAGGGGTTTGATCCATTGGGATTGTGTACAATGGGAGTGATGGGAAGCGGTTTGGATTCATTGGAATTGGGTACAATGGGAGTGAATGGGAAGGGGCTTGATCCATTGGGATTGTGTACAATGGGACTGAATGGGAAGGGGTTTGATCCATTGGGATTGGGTACAATGGGAGTGAATGGGAAGGGGTTTAATCCATTGGGATTGTGTACAATGGGAGTGAACGGGAAGGGGTTTGATCCACTGGGATTGTGTACAATGGGAGTGATGGGAAGGGGTTTGATCCATTGGGATTGTGTACAATGGGAGTGAATGGGAAGGGGTTTGATCCATTGGGATTGTGTACAATGGGAGTGAATGGGAAAGGGTTTGGATTCATTGGGATTGTGTACAATGGGAGTGATGGGAAGGGGTTTGGATTCATTGGGATTGTGTACAATGGGAGTGAATGGGAAAGGGTTTGGATTCATTGGGATTGTGTACAATGGGAGTGAATGGGAAGGGGTTTGATCCATTGGGATTGTGTACAATGGGAGTGAATGGGAAGGGGTTTGGGTCCATTGGGATTGTGTACAGTGGGTGTGAATGGGAAGGGGTTTGGGTCCATTGGGATTGTGTACAATGGGAGTGAATTGGAAGTGGTTTGATCCATTGGGATTGTGTACAATGGGAGTGAATGGGAAAGGGTTTGGATTCATTGGGATTGTGTACAATGGGAGTGAATGGGAAGGGGTTTGATCCATTGGGATTGTGTACAATGGGAGTGAATGGGAAGGGGTTTGGGTCCATTGGGATTGTGTACAGTGGGTGTGAATGGGAAGGGGTTTGGGTCCATTGGGATTGTGTACAATGGGAGTGAATTGGAAGTGGTTTGATCCATTGGGATTGTGTACAATGGGAGTGAATGGGAAAGGGTTTGGATTCATTGGGATTGTGTACAATGGGAGTGATGGGAAGGGGTTTGGGTCCATTGGGATTGTGTACAATGGGACTGAATGGGAAGGGGTTTGATCCATTGGGACTGTGTTCAATGGGAGTGAATGGGAAGAGGTTTGATCCATTGGGATTGTGTACAATGTGAGTGATGGGAAAGGGTTTGGATTCATTGGGATTGTGTACAATGGGAGTGAATGGGAAGGGGTTTGGGTCCATTGGGATTGTGTACAATGGGAGTGAATGGGAAGGGGTTTGATCCATTGGGATTGTGTACAAAGGGAGTGAATGGGAAGGGGTTTGATCCATTGGGATTGTGTACAATGGGAGTGAATGGGAAAGGGTTTGGATTCATTGCGATTGTGTACAGTGGGAGTGAACGGGAAGGGGTTTGATCCATTGGGATTGTGTACAATGTGAGTGATGGGAAAGGGTTTGGATTCATTGCGATTGTGTACAATGGGAGTGAACGGGAAGGGGTTTGATCCATTGGGATTGTGTACAATGTGAGTGATGGGAAAGGGTTTGGATTCATTGGGATTGTGTACAATGGGAGTGATGGGAAGGGGTTTGGATCCATTGGGATTGGGTAAAATGGGAGTGAACGGGAAGGGGTTTGATCCATTGGGATTGTGTACAATGGGAGTGAATGGGAAGGGGTTTGATCCATTGGGATTGTGTACAATGGGAGTGATGGGAAGGACTTTGGATCCATTGGGATTGTGTACAATGGGAGTGAATGGGAAGGGGTTTGATCCATTGGGATTGGGTACAATGGGAGTGAATGGGAAGGGGCTTGATCCATTGGGATTGTGTACAATGGGAGTGAATGGGAAGGGGTTTGATTAATTGGGATTGGGTACAATGGGAGTGAATGGGAAGGGGTTTGATCCATTGGGATTGTGTACAATGGGAGTGAATGGGAAGGGGTTTGATCCATTGGGATTGTGTACAATGGGAGTGAATGGGAAGGGGTTTAATCCATTGGGATTGTGTACACTGGGAGTGAATGGGAAGGGGTTTGATCCATTGGGATTGTGTGCAATGGGAGTGAACGAGAAGGGGTTTGATCCATTGGGATTGTGGACAATGGGAGTGAATGGGAAGGGGCTTGATCCATTGGGATTGTGTACAATGGGAGTGAATGGGAAGGGGTTTGATTCATTGGGATTGTGTACAGTGGGAATGAATGGGAATGGATTTTGATCCGTTGGGATTATGGACAGTGGGAGTGAATGGGAAGGGATTTGGGTCCATTGCGATTGGGTACAATGGGAGTGATGGGAAGGGGTTTGATCCATTGGGATTCTGGACAATGGGGGTGAACGGGAAAGGGTTTTGCTTCATTGGGATTCTGTACAAAGTGAGTGAATGGGAATGGGTTTTGATCTGTTAGGATTGTGGACAATGGGAGTGAATGGGAAGGGATTTGATCCATTGGGATTCTGTACAAAGGGAGTGAATGGGAAGGGGTTTGGGTCCATTGGGATTCTGTACAATGGGAGTGAATGGGAAGGGGTTTGATTCATTGGGATTCTGTACAAAGGCAGTGAATGGGAAGGGGCTTGGGACCATTGGGATTGTGTACAATGGGAGTGAATGGGAAGGGGTTTGGGTCCATTGGGATTGTGTACAATGGGAGTGAATGGGAAGTGGTTTGATCCATTGGGATTGTGTACAATGGGAGTGAATGGGAATGGGTTTGGATTCATTGGGATGGTGTACAATGGGAGTGATGGGAAGCGGTTTGGATTCATTGGGATTGTGTACAATGGGAGTGATGGGAAGGGGTTTGGATCCATTGGGATTGTGTACAATGGGAGTGAATGGGAAGGGGTTTGATCCATTGGGACTGTGTTCAATGTGAGTGAATGGGAAGTGGTTTGATCCATTGGGATTGTGTACAATGGGAGTGAATGGGAAAGGGGTTTGATCCACTGGGATTGTGTACAATGGGTGTGAATGGGAAAGGGTTTGGATCCATTGGGATTGTGTACAATGGGAGTGATGGGAAGGGGTTTGGATCCATTGGGATTGAGTAAAATGGGAGTGAACGGGAAGGGGTTTGATCCATTGGGATTGTGTACAATGGGAGTGAATGGGAAGGGGTTTGATCCATTGGGATTGTGTACAATGGGAGTGATGGGAAGGACTTTGGATCCTTTGGGATTGTGTACAATGGGAGTGAATGGGAAGGGGTTTGATCCATTGGGATTGTGTACAATGGGAGTGAACGGGAAGGGTTTTGATCCACGCGGATTGGGTACAATGGGAGTGAATGGGAAGGGGTTTGATCCATTGGGATTGTGTACAATGGGAGTGAATGGGAAGGGGTTTGATCCATTGGGATTGTGTACAATGGGAGTGAATGGGAAGGGGTCTGATCCATTGGGATTGGGTACAATGGGAGTGAATGGGAAGGGGTTTGATCCATTGCGATTGGGTACAATGGGAGTGAATGGGAAGGGGCTTGATCCATTGGGATTGTGTACAATGGGAGTGAATGGGAAGGGGTTTGATTCATTGGGATTGGGTACAATGGGAGTGAATGGGAAGGGGTTTGATCCATTGGGATTGTGTACAATGGGAGTGAATGGGAAGGGGTTTAATCCATTGGGATTGTGTACAATGGGAGTGAATGCGAAGGGGTTTGATCCATTGGGATTGTGTGCAATGGGAGTGAACGAGAAGGGGTTTGATCCATTGGGATTGTGGACAATGGGAGTGAATGGGAAGGGGTTTGATCCATTGGGATTGGGTACAATGGGAGTGAACGGGAAGGGGTTTGTTCCGTGGGGATTGTGTACAGTGGGAGTGAATGGGAAGAGGTTTGATCAATTGGGATTGTGGACAATGGGAGTGAATGGGAAGGGGTTTGTGTCCATTGGGATTGTGTACAGTGGGAGTGAATGGGAAGGGGTTTGAGCCCATTGGGATTGAGTCCATTGTGAGTGAATGGGAAGGTGTTTGGGTCCATTGGGATTGTGCATAATGGGATTGAATGGGAAGGGATTTGGGTCCATTGGGATTGTGTACAATGGGAGTGAATGGGAAGGGGTTTGGGTCCATTGGGATTGTGTATAATGGGAGTGATGGGAAGGGGTTTGATCCATTGGGATTGTGGACAATGGGACTGAATGGGATGGGGTTTGCGTCCATTGGGATTGTATATAATGGGAGTGATGGGAAGGGGGTTTGATCCATTGGGATTGTGTACAATGGGACTGAATGGGAAGGGGTTTGATCCATTGGGATTGTGGGCAATGGGAGTGATGGGAAGGGGTTTGGATCCATTGGGATTGTGGACAATGGGACTGAATGGGAATCGGTTTGTGTCCATTGGGATTGTGTACAATGGGAGTGAATGGGAAGGGGTTTGATCCATTGGGATTGTGCGCAATGGGAATGAATGGGAAGGGATTTGGGTCCATTGGGATTGTGTACAATGGGAGTGATGGGAAGGGGTTTGATCCATTGGGATTGTGGACAATCGGAGTGAAGGGGAAAGGGTTTTGATCCATTGGGATTGTGTACAGTGGGAATGAATGGGAATGGGTTTTGATCCGTTGGGATTGTGGACAATGGGAGTGAATGGGAAGGGATTTGATCCATTGGGATTCTGTACAAAGGGAGTGAATGGGAAGGGGTTTGGGTCCATTGGGATTGTGAACAATGGGAGTGAATGGGAAGGGGTTTGATTCATTGGGATTCTGTACAAAAGCACTGAATGGGAAGGGGTTTGGGTCCATTGGGATTGTGTACAATGGGAGTGAATGGGAAGGGGTTTGGGTCCATTGGGATTGTGTACAATGGGAGTGAAAGGGAAGCAGTTTGATCCATTGGGATTGTGTACCATGGGAGTGAAAGGGAAAGGGTTTGGATTCATTGGGATTGTGTACAATGGGAATGATGGGAAGGGGTTTGGATCCATTGGGATTGGGTACAATGGGAGTGAATGGGAAGGGGTTTGATCCATTGGGATTGTGTACAATGGGAGTGATGGGAAGGACTTTGGATCCATTGGGATTGTGTACAATGGGAGTGAATGGGAAGGGGTTTGATCCATTGGGATTGTGTACAATGGGAGTGAATGGGAAGGGGTTTGATCCATTGGGATTGTATACAATGGGAGTGAACGGGAAAGCGTTTGATCGATTGGGATTGTGTACAGTGGGAATGAATGGGAATGGGTTTTGATCCGTTGGGATTGTGGACAGTGGGAGTGAATGGGAAGGGATATGGGTCCAATGGGATTGTGTACAATGGGAGTGATGGGAAGGGGTTTGGGTCCATTGGGATTGTGTACAATGGGAGTGAATGGGAAGGGGTTTGGGTCCATTGGGATTGTGTACAATGGGAGTGAACGGGAAGGGGTTTGATCCATTGGGATTGTGTACAATGGGAGTTAATGGGAAGTGGTTTGATCCATTGGGATTGTGTACAATGGGAGTGAATGGGAAAGGGTTTGGATTCATTGGGATTGTGTACAATGGGAGTGATGGGAAGGGGTTTGGATTCATTGGGATTGTGTACAATGGGAGTGAATGGGAAAGGGTTTGGATTCATTGGGATTGTGTACAATGGGAGTGAATGGGAAGGGGTTTGATCCATTGGGATTGTGTACAATGGGAGTGAATGGGAAGGGGTTTGGGTCCATTGGGATTGTGTACAGTGGGTGTGAATGGGAAGGGGTTTGGGTCCATTGGGATTGTGTACAATGGGAGTGAATTGGAAGTGGTTTGATCCATTGGGATTGTGTACAATGGGAGTGAATGGGAAAGGGTTTGGATTCATTGGGATTGTGTACAATGGGAGTGATGGGAAGGGGTTTGATCCATTGGGACTGTGTTCAATGGGAGTGAATGGCAAGTGGGTTTGATCCATTGGGATTGTGTACAATGTGAGTGATGGGAAAGGGTTTGGATTCATTGGGATTGTGTACAATGGGAGTGAATGGGAAGGGGTTTGATCCATTGGGATTGTGTACAATGTGAGTGATGGGAAAGGGTTTGGATTCATTGGGATTGTGTACAATGGGAGTGATGGGAAGGGGTTTGGATCCATTGGGATTGGGTAAAATGGGAGTGAACGGGAAGGGGTTTGATCCATTGGGATTGTGTACAATGGGAGTGAATGGGAAGGGGTTTGATCCATTGGGATTGTGTACAATGGGAGTGATGGGAAGGACTTTGGATCCATTGGGATTGTGTACAATGGGAGTGAATGGGAAGGGGTTTGATCCATTGGGATTGGGTACAATGGGAGTGAATGGGAAGGGGCTTGATCCATTGGGATTGTGTACAATGGGAGTGAATGGGAAGGGGTTTGATTCATTGGGATTGGGTACAATGGGAGTGAATGGGAAGGGGTTTGATCCATTGGGATTGTGTACAATGGGAGTGAATGGGAAGGGGTTTGATCCATTGGGATTGTGTACAATGGGAGTGAATGGGAAGGGGTTTAATCCATTGGGATTGTGTACAATGGGAGTGAATGGGAAGGGGTTTGATCCATTGGGATTGTGTGCAATGGGAGTGAACGGGAAGTGGTTTGTTCCGTGGGGATTGTGTACAGTGGGAGTGAATGGGAAGAGGTTTGATCCATTGGGATTGTGGACAATGGGAGTGAATGGGAAGGGGTTTGTGTCCATTGGGATTGTGTACAGTGGGAGTGAATGGGAAGGGGTTTGAGTCCATTGGGATTGAGTCCATTGTGAGTGAATGGGAAGGGGTTTGGGTCCATTGGGATTGTGCATAATGGGATTGAATGGGAAGGGATTTGGGTCCATTGGGATTGTGTACAATGGGAGTGAATGGGAAGGGGTTTGGGTCCATTGGGATTGTGTATAATGGGAGTGATGGGAAGGGGTTTGATCCATTGGATTGTGGACAATGGGACTGAATGGGATGGGGTTTGCGTCCATTGGGATTGTATATAATGGGAGTGATGGGAAGGGGGTTTGATCCATTGGGATTGTGTACAATGGGACTGAATGGGAAGGGGTTTGATCCATTGGGATTGTGTACAATGGGAATGAATGGGAAGAGGTTTGATCCATTGGGATTGTGTACAATGGGACTGAATGGGAAGGGGTTTGATCCATTGGGATTGTGTACAATGGGACTGAATGGGAACAGGTTTGATCCATTGGGATTGTGGGCAATGGGAGTGATGGGAAGGGTTTGGATCCATTGGGATTGTGCGCAATGGGAGTGAATGAGAAGGGATTTGGGTCCATTGGGATTGTGTACAATGGGAGTGAATGGGAAGGGGTTTGATCCATTGGGATTGTGCGCAATGGGAATGAATGGGAAGGGATTTGGGTCCATTGGGATTGTGTACAATGGGAGTGATGGGAAGGGGTTTGATCCATTGGGATTGTGGACAATGGGAGTGAAGGGGAAAGGGTTTTGATCCATTGGGATTGTGTACAGTGGGAATGAATGGGAATGGGTTTTGATCCGTTGGATTGTGGACAATGGGAGTGAATGGGAAGGGATTTGATCCATTGGGATTCTGTACAAAGGGAGTGAATGGGAAGGGGTTTGGGTCCATTGGGATTGTGAACAATGGGAGTGAATGGGAAGGGGTTTGATTCATTGGGATTCTGTACAAAAGCACTGAATGGGAAGGGGTTTGGGTCCATTGGATTGTGTACAATGGGAGTGAATGGGAAGGGGTTTGGGTCCATTGGGATTGTGTACAATGGGAGTGAATGGGAAGCGGTTTGATCCATTGGGATTGTGTACAATGGGAGTGAATGGAAAGGGTTTGGATTCATTGGGATTGTGTACAATGGGAATGATGGGAAGGGGTTTGGATCCATTGGGATTGGGTACAATGGGAGTGAATGGGAAGGGGTTTGATCCATTGGGATTGTGTACAATGGGAGTGATGGGAAGGACTTTGGATCCATTGGGATTGTGTACAATGGGAGTGAATGGGAAGGGGTTTGATCCATTGGGATTGTGTACAATGGGAGTGAATGGGAAGGGGCTTGATCCATTGGGATTGTATACAATGGGAGTGAACGGGAAAGGGTTTGATCCATTGGGATTGTGTACAGTGGGAATGAATGGGAATGGGTTTTGATCCGTTGGGATTGTGGACAGTGGAGTGAATGGGAAGGGATTTGATCCATTGGGATTGTGTATAATGGGAGTGATGGGAAGGGGTTTGGATCCATTGGGATTGGGTAAAATGGGAGTGAACGGGAAGGGGTTTGATCCATTGGGATTGTGTACAATGGAGTGATGGGAAGGGGTTTGGATCCATTGGGATTGGGTAAAATGGGACTGAATGGGAAGGGTTTGATCCATTGGGACTGTGTCAATGGGAGTGAATGGCAAGTGGTTTGATCCATTGGGATTGTGTACAATGTGAGTGAATGGGAAGGGGTTTGATCCATTGGGATTGTGTACAATGGGAGTGAATGGGAAGGGGTTTGATCCATTGGGATTGTGTACAATGGGAGTGAATGGGAAGGGGTTTGATCCATTGGGATTGTGTACAATGGGAGTGAATGGGAAGGGGTTTGGGTCCATTGGGATTGTGTACAATGGGAGTGAATGGGAAGCGGTTTGATCCATTGGGATTGTGTACAATGGGAGTGAATGGGAAGGGGTTTGATCCATTGGATTGTGTACAATGGGAGTGAATGGGAAGGGGTTTGATCCATTGGGATTGTGTACAATGGGAGTGAATGGGAAGGGGTTTGGGTCCATTGGGATTGTGTACAATGGGAGTGAATGGGAAGCGGTTTGATCCATTGGGATTGTGTACAATGGGAGTGAATGGGAAGGGGTTTGATCCATTGGGATTGTGTACAATGGGAGTGAATGGGAAGGGGTTTGATCCATTGGGATTGGGTACAATGTGAGTGAATGGGAAGGGGTTTGATCCATTGGGATTGGGTACAATGGGAGTGAATGGGAAGGGGTTTGATCCATTGGGATTGGGTACAATGTGAGTGAATGGGAAGGGGTTTGATCCATTGGGATTGGGTACAATGGGAGTGAATGGGAAGGGGTTTGATCCATTGGGATTGGGTACAATGGGAGTGAATGGGAAGGGGTTTGATCCATTGGGATTGTGTACAATGGGAGTGAATGGGAAGGGGTTTGATCCATTGGGATTGTGTACAATGGGAGTGATGGGAAGGACTTTGGATCCATTGAGATTGTGTACAATGGAAGTGAATGGGAATGGGTTTGATCCATTGGGATTGTGTACAATGGGAGTGAATGGGAAGGTTTTTGATCCATTGGGATTGGGTACAATGGGAGTGAATGGGAAGGGGTTTGATCCATTGGGATAGTGTACAATGGGAGTGAACGGGAAGGGGTTTGATCCATTGGGATTGTGGACAATGGGAGTGAATGGGAAGGGGTTTGATCCATTGGGATTGGGTACAATGGGAGTGAATGGGAAGGTTTTTGATCCATTGGGATTGGGTACAATGCGAGTGAATGGGAAGGGGTTTGATCCATTGGGATAGTGTACAATGGGAGTGAACGGAAGGGGTTTGATCCATTGGGAATGTGTACAATGGGAGTGAATGGGAAGGGGTTTGATCCATTGGGATTGTGTACAATGGGAGTGAATGGGAATGGGTTTGATCCATTGGGATTGGGTACAATGGGAGTGAATGGGAAGGGGTTTGATCCATTGGGATTGTGTAAAATGGGAGTGAATGGGAAGGGGTTTGATCCATTGGGATTGTGTACAATGGGAGTGAATGGGAAGGGGTTTGTTCCATTGGAATTGGGTACAATGGGAGTGAATGGGAAGGGGTTTGATCCATTGGGGTTGTGGACAATGGGAGTGAATGGGAAGGGGCTTGATCCATTGGGATTGTGTACAATGGGAGTGATGGGAAGCGGTTTGATCCATTGGGGTTGTGGACAATGGGAGTGAATGGGAAGGGGCTTGATCCATTGGGATTGTGTACAATGGGAGTGAATGGGAAGGGGCTTGATCCATTGGATTGTGTACAATGGGAGTGAATGGGAAGGGGCTTGATCCATTGGGATTGTGTACAATGGGAGTGAATGGGAAGCGGTTTGATCCATTGGGATTGTGTACAGTGGGAGTGAACGGGAAGGGGTTTGTTCCGTGGGGATGGTCCACCCAGCCGGTCGCCCTGTAATGACCCCGGGGACGGGCACACGCTCCGCTGGGCATCGGGCAGACGGGTTCCGTTGAGTGACGCGCACTCACCTGATCGAATGAGGCGGTCGAGACGGTCTGCCTTCGGGGCGGCCCGTCGCCCCAGTCGGGGACTCCTCATCATGGGGGTGGAGGCGGGGGAAGAGGGCTCGGACGTGGGGTCCGCACAGACGATGCCCTGCTGCACCAGCAGCTCGGTGGCGCACATCAGGCACACATTGTGCATGCAGGGCAGGATGATGGGCTGTTTGTACATCTCCTGGCACAGTGGGCACATCA